>NC_091782.1:5757575-6060606 GCF_029378745.1 Bos indicus | reverse complement strand
TTAAGAATAAGAAATTGGGTGATGACAGCTAGGCAGTAACAGATGTCCGTCTTCTAAAGCTCATTATAAATCTTTGTTCAATATCCATACCACCTACATAATGACATCCTACTTAGGGACTAGTTCATTGTTAGTACAGGTGACTCTTGAACAATGCAGGGGCCAGGAAAACTGACCTCCTGCACAGTCAAAAATCTGTGTTTAAGTTTGACTCCACAAAACTTAACTACTAATAGCCTACAGTTGACTGGAAGCCTTACTTATATCATAAACTTTTGATTAACACATATTTTGTATGTTATATCTATGTATATTGTATACATTCATGACATACTTAACTTTTTCTTAATTTTTCTGATTTTTCTAGGTTATAATGTTCATGTCTGAGCTTTTTCAAACTGCTTCAGATCTCCGAAAATGTTTCCAGCATGTTTATTGAAAAAATCTGCATATTAGAGGATCCATGCAGTTCCAACTGTGTTGTTTGGGGGATCAATTGTATATTTCAACAATCTTTATCAACAATACACAAAAATGTGGAGGACAGGTGAAGTAGCAAGGGTTTGATCACCAGTGTATAATCAGCATCTAACCCAACAAAATATTGATTCAAAGAAATCTCCTAATAAACTTTGGTTGAATGAAAGACTATGAATAGATCAAAGGCTGTTTCTGTGTTTTCCCTCAGAACCATCAAGCCACATTGCCCACTGACTGAGGGCATCCAGATTTATTTGCCTCTCATTTGAGGGGAGGGGGGGACATATATTTTATTTAATCCTTGCAACTTTACTTATGTCTGTAAGTTTCTCTTACTTGCTCAAGAGCCCACAGCCTATAATTGGGAGAGAACAGATTTCAACCCAAGATCAAGATGTCAACTTCACAAGCCCCAACAAGACACTGTGTGTTAGCTTTTCCTGGATGTCATTTTGTTTGTTCATTTTGTCTAATTATCCCTCAGGAGAGTTGATCTTTCAATGCTTTCGTTCTCCTCTATGAGATGTTCCTACCCTAGAGAGGATGCCTTACATTCTGAACTCCACTCATTCTAGAAATCACTCCCTCCAACCTTTATCTTAGAAAACTTTATATTATATTCACTTTTTTAATACTTACTCCATTTCTTATCCAAGGAAATGTTTATGAACAAGCAAGCGATTGTATTCACAAGTTGAATTAATATTATATAATATTTCTTTTTCTTTTCTTTTTTTAGCCACATTGCATGGTTTGTGGGATCCCAGTTCTCCAAATAGGGTTCCAACTTGTATCCCCTGCAGTGGAAGACAGAGCTTAACCACTGGACTGCCAGAAAAGCCCTTATATAATATATCTATTAGCAAACAAGTCCATCCTTTTCCTACAACTACATTTTAAAATGATTGTAACTCACTAGCTGTTAGCTTTCTCCATCTGACCTACTACTAAAACAACACTTCCAAAATAGATGAACGAGAACACATACATCTCATACTCTTTAAATGTAAGCTTTTTATAGGAGCTATCTTTGCCTTGTTCATATTGTGATTACTTTTATATTAAATATATTGTGTTTCTCTGTATATTACACTGTGCTACATAACTCAATGCAATTGTAAATGGCTTGGAAAGCTTAAAAGATAATAAAAAAGTAGAAAAAATCATTGCAATATGTACAAAATATTTGGAGGTTTTGATTTGATTCACAATGTATTAAATATTTGGAGCTTTCAATTCATTATTTTACTTCTGTGTTAAATCAACAAATGCTATGCATGAGTTTCCAATACAACCTTATTATCATTTCTAATAAAGTCTGCCTTATAAGATTAAGATCTGCCAGATCTTATAAAAACCATAACTGTCAATACATTCCTATTCGAGAGTAGAAAAGATCTCATTGCCAGACAAGACAAATAAAAACAAAAAGGAAACAAAGCAATAAAAAAGAAGGGTGAGCTCACTCAAGTCACACCAAGACTTGTCCAGGGGGATAAAATGATGCAGGGGTTGAAATAGGCTGAGACCAGGAGGTTAACACTTGTTTCTGGGGGGGATCATCTCTTCATCCCACAACACTTCACAGTTTCTCTCATATGAAATGCAAAAGAGAGTATACGAACAAATATGTGCTCAATCGCTCAGTCGTGTCTGACTCTCTGTAACCCCAAAGACTGTAGTCCACCAGGCTCCTCTATCCATGGCGATTCTCCAGGCAAGAACACTGGAGAGGGTTGCCATGCATGCCCTCCTCAAGGGGATCTTCCCAACCAAGGGACTGAACCCAGGTCTCCCGCATTACAGGTGGATTCTTTACCATCTGAACCACCAGGGAAGCCCAAGACTACTAGAATGGGTAATGTATCCCTTCTCCAGGGGAACTTCCCAACCCAGGAATCAAACCAGGGTCTCCTGCATTGCAGGTGGATTCTTTATCAGCTGAGCTACTTGGGAAGCCCTTAGGAACAAATATAGCTAGATTTAAAACATACATCTTTATCAATTGACTCACCTTTGAAAATTGTATTTAAAAAGAGAAGAGGACAACCTGCCTAGACTTCTATTTTCTTATCTGCTTATGTATCTAACCAGACCAAGGGGTTATATTTTGCCAAACAGCCATGCAAATACAACCCAAATGCCACAGGCTCCTCTCCCACTGTCGTTTGTGATACACTCTTGTTTGGAAGACTGTTACATGAAAACCGGCGAAGATCATCGTATATTAAACAAGTGCATCAACACAGGGTTGTTTATTTAACATTTCAGCTGATGGTGGCCCACAGCGCTCTCTACAAAAATGAAAGATTTGCTTCCTGCACACGCACACACACACACACACACACACACACACACCTCAGCTCACAGAAAAAAAAAAACATCAAAAAGTCAGCAAAATTAATACAGCTTACCACTCAAAACAGAATTATAATGGTGATGGGAAATGCACCTCATTCTGCTTTCAGAAAGCATGTTTTGTGTCTTCCAAACATTTCCATCTACAAACCACCTAGAACAACTGAAAGGTCGCCTACACTGGCAGAAACAGAGAGTGGATTTATTTTTATAGTTTATTTTAAAAGTGGCAACATCAAAGCATGCAAGAGGTAATATATGAATCAGAAGATTCACATTCCATGAGTAATGGGCTGAGAGTGAAAAGAAACAGGATCGCCTTTATAGAAACCCCAAACTACATTCTAAATGCTCTAAATTGTCAAAGTTCTGCAAAGATTAAGCTTCTTGTGTTTAAAGACAAGACATACACTGAGGCATTTTCTTGTTGAGATATAACTTTCCAGAAGTCAATGACTGATGGCATTCCCTTTTTTTCCAAACAGACACCTCTCTGAATGACTTTATCATAAGTAGAAATTGGATAGAAATGTCCTAACTAAATATTTTGCTGTCTGCAATATCTGAAGAGTAGGGCTAATTAACAGAGAATTGCAGTTTTATCTGTTTAGTGATTTATCTGCCGTTTTAAGGGGATGCATCCATGGGTAATCAGTCTTAATCTCCCACACAGGGCTGTAACTTGGAAGATTCAAACAGAACCAGTAGCTGCAAGACAAAGATAGTGTTTTCCCAGGAGCACAGCCAGCTGTTGAAAGAATACAGATCATTGTTTGCTGCTGAGTGCAAAAAATCATTAAGAGATTACTCATAGAATTATTAATCTGTATTACATTTTAAAGTGAAAAAAAAAATAGCAAAGCTGTCATGTGACTACTGAGATGCCTCACTCTGCAAGGCATTCTTCACTGACTAGTCCACCGAGAAACATAAACTTGGGCCTATAAAGGCCTATTCATTGGTCAGTGAATGCACATGTTACATGTTTCTTTGAAAGGATAACCATCCCAGAGAGTGTGGTAAACTCCAGATTCCAGAAACCCTAAGAGCCTCTTAATACCGTAGCCATGTGTGACTTGAAAAAGGGAAAACTGTCCCCCGGAATGGTCTGTTGCAAAGAACAATTTCAATTGACTTTTGAATGTCCTATAGTTGAAGTCTTCTTACTGGTACTCATAAATGCTTCATGAATATAGTTTTATAAGGAGGAAAAATTTCAAAACAATAGTTAGATGGTTAAATTATTTAAATCTTGTCTGTGATAGGTAAAGAAATTAATTTCCTGAACTAATTAAAACAATGCTGCTCATAATTTTGAAATTGACAAAGTTAAATTACTGATCCAATATTTATATATTACTTTGCTTTAAAAATATGAGCAATTTAGGGACCCAAAGAATTAAACCTGAGATATACAGAACAGACTTGTGACTGCCAAGTAGGAGGGAGGTGTGAGAGGGAGGGGGTGGGAGTTTGGGATTAGCAGGTACAAACTGTTATACATAGGCTGGATAAACAACAGGTCCTGCTGTAGAGCACAGGGAGCAAAATTCAATATCCTGTGATAAATCATATGGAAAACAATATGAGGAAGCATGCTGCTGCTGCTGCTAAGTCGCTTCAGTCGTGTCCGACTCTGTGTGACACCATAGACAGCAGCCCACCAGGATCCCCCGTCCCTGGGATTCTCCAGGCAAGAACACTGGAGTGGGTTGCCATTTCCTTCTCCAATGCGTGAAAGTGAAAGGTGAAAGTGAAGTCGCTCAGTCGTGTCCGACTCTTAGCGACCCCATGGACTGCAGCCCACCAAGCTCCTCCGTCCATGGGATTTTCCAGGCAAGAGTACTGGAGTGGGGTGCCATTGCTTTCTCCGATGAGGAAGCATATATATGCATAATTGAGTCACTTTGCTGTAGAGCAGAGATTAAACACAACCTTGTAAATCAACTATAATTCATTAAGTCTTCTACAAAAAGAGCTTTGGAACTGGAAGGAAGACTGTCTTAAGATTTCCTCTCACTTCTCAGACTGGATGGGGCCCAGCACTCAGCCATCAGTGGTTATTAGAATTCAATAATAATAGTTAAACCAAGCATTGGAATAAAAATTGATGTGTTCAGTAATAAACAGTAATAGCAATAAATTAAGCACTTGTTGATTTCATAAGATTAAGACATTTTCATTTTTAACTTTTTCTCCCTTCCTTGATCCAATCCCAGTCCTGGCTGTCAGGGAGCTGCTTTTCTCTCTCTGGTCTTCCATATACACATGTCTTGATTATCCTGAAAATAGCCACGGTACTACCTCTAACTTTAATCAAGCCAAAAATATTAATTGGATAACTGCTCTGGGTCAGAGATCTCAGAAGCAAAGAGCTAGGAGCTCTGGATGAGAACAGATGTGGAGAAGCACCATGTGGCAGAGTGGGGTGGGGTTTTGAGGAAGACATGTGTGGGGACAGAATAACGAAGGAAGGAGCAACACAGGGTGCAGGAGGCTTCAAAGGAGGTCATTTTGAACTTGGCCTTAAAGAATCATCACCACATAGAGAAAGGAGTTTGTATAGGTGGAATTAGATGTGAAATTTAGGGCCACAGGAGTGAATAATAAGTAGTTCATTGTGCTTGCACACAGTGGGTTGAGGGTGGACCTAGATCCTAGACCTAAGATCCTCTAAGACACTTCCCACATGTTCAAAGTCCAAATCCCACTGCTTAAAATCTCCTACTTAAATATCCTTAAAATCTTCTATTTAAAAGGCAATGCCAAAGAATGCTCAAACTACTGCACAATTGCACTCATCTCACACACTAGTAAAGTAATGCTCAAAATTCTCCAAGTCAGGCTTCAACAATATGTGAACCGTGAACTTCCAGATGTTCAAGCTGGTTTTAGAAAAGGCAGAGGAACCAGAAACCAAATTCCCAACATCTGTTGGATCATCGAAAAAGCAAGAGAGTTCCAGAAAAATATCTATTTCTGCTTTATTGACTATGCCAAAGCCTTTGACTGTGTGGATCATCACAAACTGTGGAAAATTCTAAAAGAGATGGGAATACCAGACCACCTGACCTGCCTCCTGAGAAATCTGTATGCAGGTCAAGAAGCAACAGTTAGAAACGAACGTGGAACAACAGAGTGGTTCCAAATAGGAAAAGGAGTTCATCAAGGCTGTATATTGTCACTCTGCTTATTTAACTTATATGCAGAGTACATCATGAGAAATGCTGGGCTGGAGGAAGCACAAGCTGGAATCAAGATTGCCAGGAGATATATCAATAACCTCAGATATGCAGATGACACCACCCTTATGGCAGAAAGCAAAGAAAAACTGAAGAGCCTGTTGATGAAAGTGAAAGAGAAGAGTGAAAAAGTTGGCTTAAAACTCAACATTCATTGATTTGTAGATACTGAAGAATCCTTGCATCCCTGGGATAAAGCCCACTTGGTCATGGTGTATGATCTTTTTAATGTGTTGTTGGATTCTGATTGCTAGAATTTTGTTAAGGATTTTTGCATCTATGTTCATCAGTGATATTGGCCTGTAGTTTTCTTTTTTTATGGCATCTCTGTCAGGTTTTGGTATTAGGGTGATGGTGGCCTCATGGAATGAGTTTGGAAGTTTACCTTCCTCTGCAATTTTCTGGAAGAGTTTGAGTAGGATAGGTGTTAGCTCTTCTCTAAATTTTTGGTAGAATTCAGCTGTGAAGCTGTCTGGACCTGGGCTTTTGTTTGCTGGAAGATTTCTGATTACAGTTTCAATTTCTGTGCTTGTGATGGGTTTGTTAAGATTTTCTATTTCTTCCTGGTCCAGTTTTGGAAAGTTGTACTTTTCTAAGAATTTGTCCATTTCTTCCCCGTTGTCCATTTTATTGGCATATAATTGCTGATAGTAGTCTCTTGTTCTTTGTATTTCTGTGTTGTCTGTTGTGATCTCTCCACTTTCATTTCTAATTTTATTGATTTGATTTTTCTCCCTTTGTTTCTTGATGAGTCTGGCTAATGGTTTGTCAATTTTATTTATCCTTTCAAAGAACCAGCTTTTGGTTTTGTTGATTTTTGCTATGGTCTCTTTTGTTTCTTTTGCATTTATTTCTGCCTTAATTTTTAAGATTTCTTTCCTTCTACTAACCCTGGGGTTCTTCATTTCTTCCTTTTCTAGTTTCTTTAGGTGTAGAGTTAGGTTATTTATTTGACTTTTTTCCTGTTTCTTGAGGTATGCCTGTATTGCTATGAACTTTCCCCATAGGACTGCTTTTACAGTGTCCCACAGGTTTTGGGTTGTTGAGTTTTCATTTTCATTTGTTTCTATGCAAATTTTGATTTCTTTTTTGATTTCTTCTGTGATTTGTTGATTATTCAGCAGTGTGTTGTTCAGCCTCCATATGTTGGAATTTTTAATAGTATTTCTCTTGTAATTGAGATCTAATCTTACTTCATTGTGGTCAGAAAAGATGCTTGGAATGATTTCAATTGTTTTTGAATTTACCAAGGCTAGATTTATAAAACTCCTAGAGGAGAACATAGGCAAAACACTCTCCGACATACATCACAGCAGGATCCTCTATGACCCACCTCCAGGAATATTGGAAATAAAAGCAAAAATAACCAAATGGGACCTAATTAAACTTAAAAGCTTCTGCACAACAAAGGAAACTATAAGCAAGGTGAAAAGACAGCCTTCAGAATGGGAGAAAATAATAGCAAATGAACCAACTGACAAACAACTAATCTCAAAAATATACAAGCAACTCCTACAGCTCAATTCCAGAAAAATAAATGACCCAATCAAAAAATGGACCAAAGACCTAAATAGACATTTCTCCAAAGAAGACATACAGATGGCTAACAAACACATGAAAAGATGCTCAACATCACTCATTATCAGAGAAATGCAAATCAAAACCACAGTCAGGTACCACTTCATGCCAGTCAAAATGGCTGCAATCCAAAAGTCTACAAGCAATGAACGCTGGAGAGGGTGTGGAGAAAAGGGAACCCTCTTACACTGTTGGTGGGAATGCAAACTAGTACAGCCACTATGGAGAACAGTGTGGAGATTCCTTAAAAAACTGGAAATAGAACTGCCTTATGATCCAGCAATCCCACTGCTGGGCATACACACTGAGGAAACCAGAAGGGAAAGAGACATGTGTACCCCAATGTTCATCGCAGCACTGTTTATAATAGCCAGGACATGGAAGCAACCTAGATGTCCATTAGCAGATGAATGGATAAGAAAGCCATGGTACATATACACAATGGAGTATTACTCAGCCATTAAAAAGAATACATTTGAATCAGTTCTAATGAGGTGGATGAAACTGGAGCCCATTATACAGAGTGAAGTAAGCCAGAAAGAAAAACACCAATACAGTATACTAACGCATACATATGGAATTTAGAAAGACGGTAACAATAACCCTGTATACGAGACAGCAAAAGAGACACAGATGTATAGAACAGTCTTTTGGACTCTGTGGGAGAGGGAGAGGGTGGGATGATTTGGGAGAATGGCATTGAATCATGTATAATATCATGTATGAAACGAGTCACCAGTCCAGGTTCTATACATGATATTGGATGCTTGGGGCTGGTGCATTGGGACGACCCAGAGGGATGGTATGGGGAGGGAGGAAGGAGGAGGGTTCAGGATGGGGAACACATGTATACCTGTGGTGGATTCATTTTGATATATGGCAAAACCAATACAATATTGTAAAGTTAAAAAAAACACAACTCAACATTCAGAAAACTAAGATTATGGCATCCAGTCCCATGACTTCATGGCAAATAGATGGGGAAACAGTGGAAACAGTGTCAGACTTTATTTTGGGGAGCTCCAAAATCACTGCAAATGGTGATTGCAGCCATGAAATAAAAAGACGCTTACTCCTTGGAAGGAAAGTTATGACCAACCTAGACAACCTATTAAAAAACAGAGACATTATTTTGTCAACAAAGGTCCATCTAGTCAAGGCTATGGTTTTTCCAGTAGTCATGTATGGATATGAGAGTTGGACTATAAAGAAAGCTGAGTACTGAAGAACTGATGCTTTTGAACTGTGGTGTTGGAGAAGACTCTTGAGAGTCCCTTGGACTGCAAGGAGATCCAACCAGTCCATCCAAAAGGAAGTCAGTCCTGAATATTCATTGGAAGGACTGATGTTGAAGCTGAAACTCTGATACTTTGGCCACCTAATCTAAAGAGCTGACTTATTTGAAAAGACCCTGATCCTGGGAAACATTGAAGGTGGGAGGAGAAGGGAATGACAGAGGATGAGATGGTTGGACGGCATCACTGACTCAATGGACATGAGTTTGTGTAAACTCCGGGAGTTGGTGATAGACAGGGAGGCCTGTCATGCAGCAGTCCATGGGGTTGCAAAGAGTCGGATATGACTGAGCAAATGAACTGAACTGAACTGAACTTAAAATCTCTAGTTTGAATTCTTCAAAGACTACTTCGAAATCTCCCCCAAATTAATTTCTCCTGCTGGAAGCCTTAGTTCCCTAGCTCTTCCCTGGTGACTCAGATAACGAAGAGTCTGCCTGAATTGCAGGAGACCTGGCTTCAGTCCCTGGGTGGGGACAATCCCCTGGAGAAGAAAAAAGCTACCCACTCCAGTGTTCTTGCCTGGAGATTCCATGGACAGAGAAGCCTGGCAGGCTACAGTCCATGGGGTCGCAAAGAGTTGGACACAACTGAGCGACTAACACATTCACTTTAGTTCCCTAATCTATCCCTTGGACAGCAAGGAGATCAAACCAGTCAATACGAAAAGAAATCAACCCTGAATATTCATTGGAAGGACTGAAGCTCTAATACTTTGGTGATATTAGAAGAGATTTTCAACATCCCTGAGACTTTATTTATCTATCTTTAACATGGAGATTGATCAGGAAAGGCTTTCTCCACAGTGTACTATAGAAGTTAAATAATATTTGAGAGAGAGGATCATTACATAGTTTCTGAAACAGAGCAATTTCTCAAAAAGATGTAGCTCTTGTGTGAATTACTTTCCATTTACATTATAATTATTATATAACTTTATATTAATCCCATTGAGTAAGATAGTTTAGAGGAATATCCATTTTGTCTTGTCCCTTTTCTTTGTATTTATACATATATCACCAAAACAGTAAATGATCAATAAAAATTTAACTGTACAAAATTGCTACCTGGTCTGAAACACAGCTATGCTGATGATCTAAAAGTCCATTTCTATATCTGGACTATAGACATGTTAATAAAGGTGATGACTATTATCATGTTTTAATTTTGTTGTAATGTTTAACTTTGTTATCAAATTGAAAATACAAAATTTTTTGGTTTCTAATTTTGCTATGTAATTTTGTTACAGTGTAATAGTTTTTTTAACTTTTATTTGTTTAGTTATAGTTATATAATTAAATTTTCATATGTTGCTGAAGTGGCATTAAGAAAATCAGAGCAACCTGTATGCAGAACAAAGGCTTGTATGCAGGACAAGAAGCAACAGTTAGAACCGGACTTGAAAAAACTGGCTGTTTCAAAAGTGGGAAAAGAGTACATCAAGGCTGTATATTGTCACCCTGCTTATTTAACATCTGTGCAGAGTACACCATGTGAGATGCTGCTGGGCTGAATGAAGCTCAAGCTGGAATCAAGACTGAGGGGAGAAATATCAATAACCTCAGATATGCAGATGATAACACCCTAATGGCTGAAAGCAAAGAGGAACTATCAAGAGCCTCTTGATAAAGGTGAAAGAGAAGAATGAAAACCTGGCTTAAAACTCAACATTCAAAAACCAAAGATCATGGCATCCAGTCCCGTTACTTCATGGCAAATAGATGGGAAGACAATGGAAACAGTGACAGACTTTATTTTCCTGGACTCCAAAATCACTGTGGATGGTGACTGCAGCTGTGAAATTAAAAGACGTTTGCTCCTTGGAAGAAAAGCTATGACAAACCTAGGTAGCATATTAAAAAGCAGAGACATCATTTTGCTGACAAAGATCCATATAGTCAAAGCTATGGTTTTTCCAGTAGTCATGTATGGATGTGAGAGTTGGTCCATAAAGAAAGCTGAGTGCTGAAGAATTGATGCTTTCAAATTGTGGTGCTGGAGAAGACTCTTGAGAGTCCCTTAGACAGCAAGGAGATCAAACCAGTCAAGCCTAAAAGAAATCAACCCTGAATATTCATTGGAAGGACTGAATCTCCAATACTTTGGCCACCTGATATGAAGAGCTGACCCATTGGAAAAGACACCCCTGATGCTGGGAAAGATTGAAGGCAGGAGGAAGAGGGGGTAACAGAAGATGAGGTGGTTTGATGGTAACATGGATTCATGGACATGAGTTTGGGCAAACTCCGGGAGATGATGAAGGACAGGGCTCACAAAGAGTCAGGCACAGCTTAGTGACTGAACAACAGCAACAGAGAAAAATCAGGCTAGATTTTTACAGCTGTGGGTAGTTAGAAAATAATTGTATTTACTCGATATCTTGTTTTAAATATTTCACATCTACAAGATAGAGGACACAGCAGCATACATTTTGACATGCACACTCATTCGACATATTCATTACTCATCAATCCAGTCAAATTAGCAGGTCCTCAAACATTTCCTCCTTAAAGGAGTCTGAAAGTCACTTAGCTTTTTTACCCTTGAAGACAATAATGCATCCTGACATGTAGAAAATATTTTGTTGTTTTTTTATTATAGATGTTTTATACAGGAAATAATTATTTGGACTTTAAAGCAAATATTCATCTTTTGTGGGTTGGATGTTAATATTAAACTTCAAAAGTCAGTTTAGAATTAATATCCCCAGAGGATGGTACCTGATTAATTCATTCTGTGTAATAAAAAATGATTACTTAATGGTGAGTGAATATACTTAGTATGTAAATAATGGATTTCAGTTAAGCTATATACAAATATTTGAGAAATTTTGTGTTTACCTACAAGAAGTCAATGTAAAAACACAACTATCTGATAATCACCTTTTGGTAAATATTTATCTTGTGTTCTTTAGTGGAAAAATCTGTGGACTTTGTAGATTGCCTGGCAGCTAGAGGTCAACCATCCCAATCACACCAGATTTTACTGAATGACCTCGTGAATCCATCTGCTCCATTGGTAAAATAACACAGTTCATTTTTAACCACCTGAAGGTGACGGAGGTTACAGTAAATGCTATAAAGCAAAGAGCCCTCTTTTACATCTTGGATACCATGAAATGAAATGATAGTTTATCTACAGCAAATACTTGTGGTTATCTGACAAAAACAGGTCAAAGGTTTTGTGAGTTTTCTCTGAAATTGCTCAGGGTCTTCTCTAATGACTGATAATTGGAAACAGAGGCTGGACTCCCAAATGTGATGGGTGACAGATGAGCAGTAGATTAATGTCAATACTTGGTTAGGAGACACTACGAGGTCAGGGGTTACAGGAATTAGCCATTGTGCTGCTGTGAAAAGGCAAACATCAAAAGTCTATTATCCCCTTAAGAGCTCTTCTCCAGGCCTGAAATCCATTCTCACTTGCTTTGGTTATAATTGAGAGATATCGTGATGCCATGATATATGCGAGGTCAAAGTGAAACCACCCACCCTAAGTGTATTAATCGTTAGGGTTTGCAAGTTTTTATTTATACAGTAAAGAAATACTGTTTTCATATCACATTTTTAGTGTACTCAATGTTCATTTTGGAGAATTTCAGAAACATCTTGTCCAGGAAAAAATAATAATAATCATCCTTAGTGGAAAAAAAAGGAAAACTAGAAAACTTGCCATTAAGTGTGTTCAAAATTTCTCTATGGGGGGAAATGAAGGAAGTTTAAGACATTTGCATTGTTTTAAGGATATGAGAATTTCTGTAGCTGAACAAATGTGTTTCTCGAGTGAGCTGCTTTAAATTTGAAATCAGTATGATAACTTTTATAGAGTTCACTCAAATTCAGTCTGTGGTTCAAGCCGAACTACATTTTTTCTGCCTAATGGGTTGCATCAATGAAGTTTGGTATAGGAAGGAGGACACAGAGAAATGTGACTGGACTTAAAGCCGTATCAAGTTATCAGAAACACAATTATGTGGTTTTACAGGTTTTTAATAAAGGAATAAAATGGTATATATGAATGTATTACCTATATGCTCTATAACTAATTCATCTGTTCTGCTTGGGCAAGGCCCATACGTGGTCATGGTGGCCCAAGTCTGTTTCCGATAGTTGCTATTGCTGCCCCTGGCACCAGATTTTAAGCTTGACAACAACAGTTCTGCTTGTCTCATTGCTGTGTACTCCATTCCTTCTTCAATCTCTGATACATAGTAGGTGAGGAATATACATAGGAAGAGAATGAATATGAGAATATAGGCATTTATGTCTGATTCTATTTCTTTTTGTTTGTTTCAGGAGGGAGAATAAATACAGACTCCAATGAACCAACTGGGCTTTCCTTTCAGCTGGCAAAGAATCTGCCTGCAATGAAGGAGACCTGGGTTTGATCCCTGGGTTGGGAAGATCCCCTGGACAATGGAAAGGCTGCCCACTCTGGTATTCTGGCCTGGAGAATTCCATGGACTGTATAATCCATGGGGTCTCAAAGAGTCGGACATGACTGATCGACTTTCACTTTCACTTTTCCATTGAACCAACTAAGCCCCTCAACCATTTGTTCTTTTTCAAAAATTTGAAGTCTGGTTGATTTATAATTTAACCATTTATTCTTAAATGAGTCTTTCTCATGTTTCAAAATAGTATTCTTCCTAATGGTATATTTCTTTTCCCTTTCTTCTTTGAAAGGGATTCAAATAAGTAAGGATAATTTATAACCCTAATATTTTATATTTATTTTGTTTCCACCAACTAGAATGACACTTAAAGACAAATGCTGAAATAATAGAATCTCTTATTCTTCAATGGATATATTAGGAAAGAAGAAAAAGGTAATAGAAAAATTAACATTGGTCTATTTTATGGTTATTAATAGAATTATACTTAAAATAATTTGCAAAATGAATCATGTGCTGTAGAAAAGAATATGTATTTAATATAATAATTTATATATTCTGTTAATTTTTCTCTATTTATATAAAAACATGAATTTCTCCTCTGCAATATGTAATATAAACAAATATTTGGTAACATGTTCATAATATTTTTAATCTTCTTCCAAAAATAATGAAAATAATTGCTTCTTTCAGAAATATGCTTTGCTTTTTTAGTTTCTTTTTCATTATAAAAAATTATTAGAACTGTTTTTATTTGGTATGTTTTTCTAGCATCATCCTTGAAAGTGAAAGTTCATTTCATCAGTCTGAGTGTTTAAAGATAGAAACTGGAATACATAATACATGACTTGTTTAAACATTTCTTTGCAACACATTATTAAAATTGTGTTAGATGAATCAATACATTGTATTAAAAATGCTTTTTATAATTGGAGACCTACTTAAGAACATGTGCTAGATTTAATAAAGATGTAACAGGTGCCAGAATCAATAAAGAAATCACATGACCTTTCCACATTTATGGAATGAGACCACATTGTAATTAGAGTCAAGGGATTCTTAGTGGTCTCAGGTCACGGAGTTTTCATATGAACAGTTTCATGTTTTGGTTGATCTGGTTTCACACTCCTGGGTTTTTCCTTTGTTTTGGGATTTCAGGTCAACCACAAAACTCAGAGCAAAATTCAGTGAAGAATCATTGAGCAGTATCTGGTTTTGAGTTCAAACTATACAAATCCTCCAAGATTCTTCAGACGCACACCTGGAGAAAAAATAAGTCTTCTGAGATCCAGCTCAGATGATCCCATTTTAGATTCAAATTTAATAACTTCCTGAGTCTCCAATTCAATTTTATATTAATTATCAGATGAACTGTTTTCTGATGCTTTTATTGCTAATAGTTTGATTTGTTCTTAATGTTATTTCATAATCCATCCAACTACCCATATATGCTGTCACATAAAGAACAAAATTCAGCCATGAGAAAAGCTGGATACCAACCTCATTTAACCCACATATTCCTCCAAATGGCAGCACTTGGTGAGACCTAATACCTAGAAGTGAGTACACAGAACAGGTGTGAGAATGCGGCTAAAGCAAGAATGTTTAAGTATTAGACATTTAAGAAGCTGGTGGGGTCTAGATCACCCTCCACACCTGTGGTACTTAGTGCTCTGGCCACATGGGGAGAAGTTCGGAAGTTTTCTGGAGAACTGGCATCACCAGCACAGTTGAGAATGTCGTATTCTGCAAACAGAGGAACTAGACCAAACCATGCAGACTGATGCTGAGTCCTAGGCTTCTTTCCCCACTCAGTTTCCTGAATGTTGACAACCAGGCCCGTGCCTTCCAGACAAGAGGATAAAAGAGCCCTCTTATTGAAATCTGACCATTCCTAGCAAAAAAGAATGTCTCCACAAAATGGCAATGCAAAAATATCTTGGAAAATAATACCAAGTTCCACCCTCATGCTAAGAGTCTCTAAGATGTACTTAGTCCCTCAGTCATGTCTGACTCTTTGCAACCCCAAGGACTGTAGCCCCCCAGCCTCCTCTGTCCGTGGGGATTCTCCAGGCAAGACTACTGAAGTGGGTTGCCGTGCCCCCCTCCAGGAGATCTTCCCAACCCAGGTCTCTCACATTGCAGGTAGATACTTTACTGTTTGAGACATCAGAGACTCAGCCACCCACTCTCTAATCAGCTTTTTAATCTCTTGAAATTAAGTAAGAGCTAACAAGCAAAGATTACTAGATAGCTGAGAAAATCCTCTCCCTGTAAATATAGAGACGAGGAGACTTTTTTAAAAATAAACTTGGATGTATTTCAATAAAAGGAAAAAAATTACTAAAAAATACTAAACAGCCTTTGAGAGTTAAGAGACGCTTTTGTATCCATGAAACAAGATGCTACGAAAGGCAAATACTCGATGCTAAAACATCTCTTGAAAATGAAGCTGAAAATCAGTCTCAGCTTGAAAGATTAAGTTGAAGAAATTTTCAAAAAGGAGAGCAATTAGTCAAAAGAATGAAAAATAGACGAGAAAGAAAGGAAAGATGGAAGACATTAAGAAAGCAAAAATAAGGGGAGTAGTTCAGAATGAGCCCTAATAATAGTGGTTCCAAAAAGAGAGATTAGGAAGTGACAAAGAAATCATCAAAGAAATAATTCAGTTCACTGAGCCAAATGCAAAAGTTTCAAGATTGAAAATGTCTGCTCTGTCAACAAAAAGAAGTTTCTACATGTTTCCAGACACAAAATATAAGTTCCATACATGGGGATCAGGAATCAAAAAGGATTTAGACTTCTCAAAAACAACATTGCCATCTACAAGACAAGGAGACATTAACTTCAAAATCACGATGAAAATATATTTCCAATTCAACTCAAGTACCCATCAAAATGAAGGTATAACAAGGATACTTCCTGATGTGCAGGGTATCCAAAATTTGATTCCCATAAAACATTTCTTAGGAATTACCTGAAGACTTTGCTTCACCAAAAGCATCCCACTAAGTGAAGTCGGACAGAGAAAGACAAATATCATATATCACTTATATGTGGAATCTAAAAGACAAAAAAAAAAAAAAAAAAAAAAGATACAAATGGATCTACTTAAAAATAGAAACAGACGCAGAGAGATATGATAAAAAAAAAAAAAAAACTTGTGGTTACCGGGGGAAGAGTGAGAAGGGAGGGATAGATTGGGAGTTTGGGATTGACATGTATATACTGCTATGCTCGGGGCTGGTGCACTGGGATGACCGAGAGGGATGGTATGGAGAGGGAGGTGGGAGGGGGGGTTCAGGATGGGGAACACGTGTACACCCATGGCAGATTCATGCTGATGTATGGCAAAACCAATACAATATTGTAAAGTAATTAGCCTCCAATTAAAATAAATAAATTTATATTAAAAAAAAAACAGATAACCAACAAAGACCTACTGTACTTGAATAAAATAAAAAACAAATTTAAATAAAAAGTTCTTCTCAAGTAAAAAAAAAATCTTACAAACAAACAAAAGTATCAGCCAGAAAGAAGGTGAAGGCATAGGCTACAGGAAAAAAGGAGGTTTGATGTGGGAGAAGCAAAGATAATTCCCAGAATGATGATGAAGGAAATCCCAGGATGACAGCTGTGCTCTGGGCACAGAGGCGAACAGTCCGTATTGGAGCAGTGTGACTCCACAGAAAGATACTTTAAGGCTAAAGATCTCTTTTCCCATTGGCACCAACCTTTGACCTTGACAAAGTCTAAGTGAGCCCAAGTCACACTTGGACACAGACGTACCCTTCCTGACATGTGTTTATGAAGTTCCTGCTCTCTCTTCAAAGTCCTGCTGCCCAAGTCATCTGAGAATACTCACTTTTCCCATAAAAATGTTTTGGGTTTTCTTTTGCCATATCCCTCCAAATTGGCTGTTGACACTAAACCTGGAAGCTGAGATCACGTCACAGCCCATACTCCCTCTTGGCTTCAGTGGACTGGGTCATACCCGGCCTCCCCACCTTACAGCCCCCCAAATTCCCAGGACACCACTCCCTAAAAAGGGCATTTAAAAACCGCCAAGCAAATGAACCATAAGTTACTCACAGGCGTGCTTAGCTCATCTTCTGTCAACATTCACCAAAACGCTTCCACTTAAATAAGGAGCTTGTGTTTCCTATTAGTTTTAATAATAACTGGTTTTATATTTACTAGTATATGAAATACATCCAATTAAAACAGAAACTCTCATTGAGATAGAGAAAAGTATTTATTCAAGTTCACATATACAGTGATTCTTAAAGTATGGATTCAAAGGCAGGTCTAACCACCTCAGCACCTCTAAAGAAAAGTTCCAAGAGGCTACAGAATTTTTTTTTTTTTTTGGAACTTTTACCTTTATCCTCTGCACCAGTATTTATATTAATTCCAAAAGTCTACTTTTTCTCACGTTTCCTTTGGACATATTTCCTTTATAAAGGAACCATAGTGTGATCTGGAACATCTAACACTAGGAAGGATTTTTAGCCATCCTCATGCACTGATCACAGCACAGAATATTTATTTAATATTTTTTTTCTGTTTTAAATTTATTTTTTTAATTTAAATTTATTTATTTTCATTAGAGGTTAATTACTTTACAATATTGTATTGGTTTTGCCATACATCAACATGAATATTTAGACTCTGCAAAATGCAAGTGTTATTCCTAAATCACACTTAAGTACAGCAAGAGTGGCTCTTACATACAAACAGAAAATACACTTGAAGTTCTGTTTTGTCTTCTCATCTTTAGATGCACATTCTCAAGGGCAACCAGAGCGTAACTCTGAAAGCATAGGACCGTCACCAAGCAGTTTTATTCTACATTGCTCTTAACACACTGAAAACAAAAGTAATCCCAAAGCTAAGATATGTTTCACGCATTTCCAGTTAAACTAGCTACCTATTTTTTTTTTTTTGCTTCCTGAAGGAAACCAGCTAAAGTTGATAATAACCATGGAAAGAATCATTCACCTAAAGAGAGCCGACGACAGTCATGGAAATGGTTGAGGAACCCATTTGAAAGAGAAACTGCATGTGAGAGAGTAACGGGTTAATAAGGGTTATTAATATTCACGACCTGATACTTTCAAGCAAGGATGTCAAAAGAATATGTCAATCAACAGCAACATAGAAAAAATAAAGCAGCGTCTGTGTCAGGATCTCCTTTCTTCTCACTGTATTCAATCACGCAATCCTGATGAACTTAACGAAGATTAGTTTCAAAGCCTTAGACTATTCAGACTAAGTAGTAATAAAAATTATTATAAACTTATAACTAACATTTATGAGACTTTATACCCAATGCACATAATCTTATTTAATGCAATATGTATTTAGTGAGAGAAGACAGAAATTCAGCTAACATTAATTGAATGCTTATTATTCAGTCACCATTTTTAGCAGAGACAGTTAGGGAACAGAAAGGAGACCAAGGAGGTAGAAACAAAAAGTTATCAATGGAAAAAGACTTGTAGACATAGAGAGGACAGGAAGTCGGAGAGGGATGGAGTAGGAGTTTGGGATTAGCAGATGCAAACTATTATATACAGAATGGATGAGCACCAAGGTCCCACTGTAGAGCACAGAGAACTATGCTCAGTATCCAGTTATAAACCGTAATGGAAAAGCATATGAAAAAGAACACATATGCATATGTGTGTACACATACATATGTATAAACTGAGTCGCCTTGCTGCACAACAGAAATTAACACAACATAGTAAATCAACTGTCGGTCAATAAAATAAAGCTTTTTAAACGTTCTCTACCTGTAAGTGTCTACTTATACTCCAATGTTATTTTGACTAGAAGAAATAAAGATCACAGAAAGTAACAGGAAATTCCTGTTAATTAAATCAGAGCACCTTTTCCATCTGTGACGAGTGCCTTGATTATTGAAACATGAAATTGTGTGTCCTCTTAGGGCTACTTTCAGTTAGATTTCACGCTCAAACACTGCCTCTCCTTTGTCCTAGAATCCTGCTTTTCTTTCCCTCCTAGTCATATTCTGAGAAAAGAATTCAATAAAAGTAAATATACTTGATGTTATGGAGATTAAATGGGTAAGTGAAGCTAAATCCTCCTGTGTTTAATGTAACTAGTCTCCTGTTTCTGACACAGAGATGATTAGGACAATTTCCCTAATTGACAGGGAAATAGTCACCTTTTACTTAATTTACCATCTAAAAAAATAGTTGTATGAGAACCAAGACCCTATTCCAAATTCCCTCCACCGAATTCCAAACAATGAATAGATAAAAGAATGCAAGATTTCATCAAAAACAAGTGTAACATGGATTGGGGCAAAACTTCCTAATTGAACAGGGGTGATCTCTTTGACTTTAAATGCACATGTACAGGACAACTTGGATTTGGTTAAGTGATGCTGTTTTACCTTTTGCATTACTTACTGCCTTGAAAATAAGTGGCAAAGTGAATTTCACTCATATTTACTTAGCACCTATTTTGTATCCGTTCCTCAACTCGAAGTTGCGGAAGGGGCAGTGGAATATATGTTATAAACACTGTTTTGGGGTTTGAGACTAAATTACATTGTTCAGGGCTCAAGGGTATACAGTTCTATTTTCCCGTCTCCCTCTGTCTGAGTCTCGGCTTCCGTCCAGTTTTCAGGAACCTGTTTTTCCCTTCCAGAATGCCAGCTCCGGCCTTCATTGTGTTCAAGAGTAAAGGCAGCAGAGAGAGCAGAGTTGCAACACTTGAAAAACACTTCGGTGGCAAGGGACTGAGAAAGGAATTTTCTGTCAGAAAGTATTTGGGGGAAAGTGTTACAAACAGTTTTCAATTTCAATTTAAAGCCAAAGTGAGAGCTGAATTTAAAGTTAACTGGTACTAGTTTAGAAATTAAAAAAACAGACATATCATCTACACCACTCTTGGTATGTTTGCAATACATTTTGATTTTACACAAATAAAGTACTGATTCTGTTCTTTCTTCCTTCAGTAGTAAGTGGAGTAATAACACTGTAATGTTAATTATTTAAGTATAGCCTACTCAGTATTCCCTCAGTATTCCCAACGAAAACAAAAGAAAGCAAAAACAAATGTCAAATTGACACTCTGTGAAGTTGAATCAGGGAATGAATAATTATTATAATTACAAGTGTTTATTGAGCATTTAAGGTAAACTATGCAATAAATTAAAGGTTATAAATGCCTTTTTGTTAAATACTGTATAAAATCTATAAAATTAAAAATAACCTTAAAAGTGATTGCTATTACATTTTTGCAACAAAACTGTTAACAATAAAGAGTAAACATTAACCACGTCCTGGATCTTCTACACACATAGAACTTTCTGCAAGGACTACAGTGCGTATTTCAAAAGCAAAACAAGCAAACAAACAAGCACCTTTCTTCAGAGTAGCAATATCCAGACTGAAAATCGAATCTAATCTTGGTGAATGAAGTTTTATGATGAATCAATAATAAGAATGAGATTTTTGTCCACTGACACCAGATTTCCTGTTGACAGGCTCTAAGCTGTAGAGATTTAACCCCTCTCCCCACAAACACACACAAATAGGTATCACTCTTTGGAAGACCTCCCAGATCATCTAGTTTGCCCTCCTTCCTTCAGCCTGATGCCAACTAACATTCCAGAAAAGTGAAAGTGTTAGTGGCTCAGTTGTGTCCTACTCTTTGAGACCCCATGGACTATAGCCTCTGTCATGGAATTCTCCAGGCAAGAAAACCAGAGTGGGTTGACATTCTCTTTTCCAGGGGATCTTCCCAACCCAGGGATCAAACTTGGTCTCCCACTTTGCAGGCAGATTCTTTACCATCTGAGTCACCAGGGAAACCCCAACATTTCAGAAAGCACTGCCAATTCTGGACTCACGTGGCTGGACTTTGTAATTTCTTATTTCAGTATGAAACATCAGTGTTAGGATGGTCACAGACCTACCTTAAGTACTGTTTTACAGCACAATTTAAAAAACACTTTTTCCATTGTACTTGAGGTTTACAAAAATTCAAATCAGAAAAAATATCATAGAAGACTAGAATAAACACACTATAAGCAAAATTCTTTAAATTAATAGAGCAAAATGTGCTTTTTTTATATTGAGAGTATGGGAAGAAATACTGAAAACTCTATAACTGCAAAACATTTTTAAATAGTCATTTACATCTTATAAATACAACTAATTTAGATAGGTAAATGAATAGATAGATGTTAGATATGTTAGATAGTTGAATGGATAAATAGAAGATGGAAATACAGATAAAATAGGTAGTTATTTTGAACTAAATCAGTCCTATCTTTTTAAGCTGTCACATTAAATAATGTTTTAAGAAATGCTAGAGGTGTTCTCCAGATCTATAACTCCAAGTTATTCATATCTTTAAAAAATATATCTCTTTGTCTCACTATTAGCTCGGAGAAATATGAATAAATCACATATATCATGGTGGTTTTCCTGCTGCATTTCTGTGGAACTTTATAAATTATAAATAACAACATGTTCCATATCCCTTTTCCTTTTAATTGCATTTTGTAATTTCACACAACTCAAAAAAAAGAGAAAGCTTTAAAAATATATTTATAGAAATGACAGCAAGGATAAATTTAGAATAGAACTATTAGATTGAATTATTTTGAAAAAAGAATCCTTCAGTGTTTGAAGTGTACTATGGCATTTATGGGACGATTTGACTAATTTTCCCAATGTAACATGTTCACCACAGGTTCTTTAACAGTTATTATTCCATTTGATGTTTTAATCTGCCTCCTTGATTAGACTGCCTTAAATATTTTCTAACACGAAAAAGAGGGAAAACCTGAAATGATGAAGACAACAGTATTTGTTTTCATCCTCATCACTGATACATATTCCATTTTCTGTCTATTCCAGTTCCTAGGTGACTTTTAGGACATACTGCTGCTGCTGCTAAGTCGCTTCAGTCGTGTCCGACTATGTGCGACCCGATAGACGGCAGCCCACCAGGCTCCCCCGTCCCTGGGATTCTCCAGGCAAGAACACTGGAGTGGGTTGCCATTTCCTTCTCCAATGCATGAAAGTGAAAAGTGAAAGTGAAGTCACCCAGTCGTGTCCGACTCTTCGCGACCCCATGGACTGCAGCCTATCAGGCTCCTCCATCCGTGGGATTTTCCAGGCAAGAGTACTGGCATGCTGAGTATCATCTATTGTGTAAAAATACTTTTAGTTTTGTATTTTTGTGTCAGTATTGTTATAAAGCTTTGTAATGAATTGAAATGTTGAGAGGTCAAGAAAAGGACAGGGGATATAAAGACATAAAAGTTGCTGTTAGTTCAACAAACTCAGAAAATAGTAAAATGACACCTACTAGAGGCTACTATGGAGAAGGCGATGGGACCCCACTCCAGTACTCTTGCCTGGAAAATCCCATGGACAGAGGAGCCTGGTAGGCTGCCGTCCATGGGGTCGCTAAGAGTCAGACACGACTGAGCGACTTCACTTTCACTTTTCACTTTCATGCATTGGAGAAGGAAATGGCAACCCACTCCAGTGTTCTTGCCTGGAGAATCCCAGGGATGGGGCAGCCTGGTGAGCTGCAGGCCATGGGGTCACACAGAGTCAGACACGACTGAAGTGACTTAGCAGCAGCAGCAGCAGAGGCTACTATGGGGAAGGTGATGGCACCCCACTCCAGTATTCTTGCCTGGAAAATCCCATGCCTGGTAGGCTGCCACCCATGGGGTCACTAAGAGTCGGACACGACTGAGCGACTTCACTTTCACTTTTCACTTTCATGCATTAGAGAAGGAATTGGCAACAACCCACTCCAGTGTTCTTGCCTGGAGAATCCCAGGGACAGGGCAGTGTGGTGGGCTGCCATCTATGGGTCGCACAGAATCAGACATGACTGAAGCGACTTAGCAGCAGCAGCAGAGGCTACTATGGGGCTTCCCTGGAGGCTCAAATGGTAACGAGACCTGGGTTTGATCCCCGAGTCAGGAAGATCCCCTGGAGAAAGGAATGGCTACCCACTCCAATATTCTTGCCTGGAGAATTCCATAAACAGAGGAGCCTGGCAGGCTACAGTCCATGGCATAGCAGAGTGCACGTGACTGAGAGACTAACACTCACTTTTATTCATTCGTTCAAAAGCTACTATAGGCCATCCACCCCTCAAAATACCTCCCTCTTTCCTTCCCTCTTTCCCTCTCTCCACTCCTCTTCCTTCCACCCTCCCACCTCTCTCTCTCTCTCTCTATATATATATATATATATATATATATATCTATCTCAGTTCAGTTCAGTCGCTCAGTCGTGTCCGACTGTTTGCGACCCCATGAATCACAGCACGCCAGGCCTCCCTGTCCATCACCAACTCTGGGAGTTCACTCAGACTCACGTCCATCGAGTCAGTGATGCCATCCAGCCATCTCATCCTCTGTCATCCCCTTCTCCTCCTGCCCCCAATCCCTCCCAGCATCAGAGTCTTTTACACACACACACACACACACACACACATATATATGTATATACACACACATGTATGTGTATTAGTTATAAAGGAAATTTCTTTGTAGAAAAATTTATTCCAAAGTCTACATATTGATAATTTCATTTAAAACATTTTGTTCTAAGCACATGAGTAGTCTCACTCTTAACAACATGCTTGTTTTAATCAATGGTAGAGGGGTATTTAACCACCCATTCACACAGTTATAATCTATATAAAGAGAGATAGGGGGTTTAATTACTTAGTTCTTTCAGAGTCATAAAGATACTGTCCTATTTTTGGCTAGAAGCAAGATAATTTAACTTCCTTTAATTCTAGGGTCCATTTTTAATTATCAATTAGTATTATATGGTGTGAGACAGGAACTGAAGCTCATTTTTCCTAGATGTTTCCCAATTGTCTTAGTCCTGTTGTCCAGAAGACTATCCTTTTTCATTGAATTTCCTTTTCTCCTTGACACCTTTGTCAAACATTCTTTAATGTAATCCTGTGGGTTTGTTTCAGCATCTGTTGTTCCTTTACTCTATTTCTTAGTTCTTCTTCCAATACCACATAGCCCTGATCATTGTAACTTCACACTAAACTCTGAATTGAATAATACAAGCTTTCCGTCTTTGTTTCTCCTTTTCCCAAGATCATTTTGGCCATGCTAGGTCTTTTCTGCTTCCATATACATTTCAGAAACAGTTTGTCAATTTATATTTTTTAAGACCATTGGTATTCCATTTGTTGTAACGTTGAATACATAATTCAAGTAGAGGAAGATTGTCGTCTTAACAATATTGAGATTTCGGTGAGGTCAGTCTACGCCTTCATTTGTTTAAATCTCCTTAATGTATTCCAGCTATGTTTTATACTTAAAAAAAATTTTTTTAATCAATTTATTTTTGGCCGTACTGGGTCTTTGCTGCTTTGCATGATTTTTCTTTAGTTGTGGCAAGCTGTGGCTACTCTTCTTTGTGGTGTGCAGGCTTCTCCCTTTGGTGGCTTGTCTTGTGGAGCACAGGCTGTAGGTTCCGGGGCTTCACTGGCTGTGGCTCACAGGCTGCAGAGCACTGGCTCAGTGTTGGGACCCGGGGGTTCAGTTGCTCTGCAGCATGTGGACTCTTCCAGACCAGAGAAGGAATCTGTGTCCCCTGAACTGTCAGGCAAATTCTTGTCATTTGCACCACCTGGGAACTCCCGATTTATACTTAATAGATACAATAATAAAAGATTAGATCTGATAGGCAGAGTGCCTGAAGAATTGTGGATGGACGTTTGTAATGTTGGAAAGTGTGAAAGTGTGAAAGAGTATAGTAGGCAATGATTGAATCATCTCCAGAAAAAGAAATGCCAAAAGGCCAAATAGTTGTCTGAGGAGGCCTTACAAATAGGTGAGAAAAGAAGAGAAGCAAAAGGCAAAGGAGAAAAGGAAAAATATACCCATCTGAATGCAGAGTTCCAAAGCATAGCAAGGAAAGATTTTTTAAAAATTTCCTAAGTGAACAATGCAAAGAAATAAAGGAAAATATTAGAATAGGAAAGACTAAAGATCTCTTTCTTCAAGAAAATTAGAGATACCAAGGGAACATTTCATGCAAAGATGAGCACAATAAAGGACAGAAACAGTATGGACCTAAAAGAAGCAGAACATATTTAGAAGAGGTAGCAAGTATACACAGAAAACTATATAAAAGATCTTAATGACCCAGATAGCCACTATGGTGTGATCACTCACCTAGAGCCAAATACCCTGAAGTGCAAAGTCAAGTGGCCTTAGGAATCATCGTTACAAACAAAGCTAGAGGAGGTGATGGAATTCCAGTTGAGCTATTTCAAATCCTAAAAGATGATGCTGTGCAAGTGTTGCACTCAACATACCAGCAAATTTGGAAAACTCAGCAGTGGCCACAGGACTGAAAAAGATCCGTTTTCATTCCAATCCCAAAGAAAAGCAATGCCAAAGAATGTTCAAACTACTTCACAATTCCCATCATTTCACATGCTAGCAAAGTAATGCTCAACATTCTCCAAGTGAGGCTTCAGCAGTATGTGAACCAAGAAATTCCAGATGTTCAAGACAGATTTAGAAAAAGCAAAGGAGCCAGAGTTCAAGTTACCATCAGGTGTTGGACTCTTGAAAAAGCAAGACAATTCCAGAGAAACTTTTACTTATGCTTCATTGACTATGCTAAATCTTTGACTGTGTGGATCACAACAAACTAAGGAAAATTCTTAAAGAGATGGGAAACCAGACCACCTTATGAGCCTCCTGAGAAACCTGTATGCAGGTCAAGAACCTTAGAACTGGACATGGAACAATGCACTGGTTCTGAATTGGGAAAGGAGTACATCAAGGCTGTATATTGCCAGCCTGCTTTTTTAACTTATATGAAGAGTACATGATGGATGTACTGGGCTGGATGAAGCACAAGCTGGAATCAAGATTGCCGGGAGAAATATCCATAACCTCAAATATGCAGACACACCACCCTTATGGCAGAAAGCGAACAGAAACTAAAGAGTCTCTTGCTGAAGGTGAAAGAAGAGAGTGAAAAACCTGGCTTAAAACTCAACATTCAAAAAATGAGGATTATGGCATCTGGTCCCATCACGTCATGGCAAAGAGATGGGGAAACAATGGAAACAGTGATAGACTTTATTTTCTTGGGCTCCAAAATCACTGCAGATGGTGACTGCAGCCATGAAATTAAAAGACGCTTGCTCATTTGGAGGAAAGCTAGGACAAACCTAGACAGCATATTAAAAAGCAGACATATCATTCTGCTGACAAATGTCCCTAGAGTCAAAGCTACTGTTTTCCTAGTAGTCAGGTACAGAAGTGAGAGTTGGACCATAAAGAAGACTGAGTGCCAAAAATTGATGCTTTTGAATTGTGATGTTGGAGAAGACTCTTAAGAGTCTTTTGGACAGCAAGGAGATCAAACCAGTCAATCCTAAAGGAACTCAATCCTGAATATTGACTAGAAGGACTGATGCTGAAGTTGAAGTTCCAATATTGTGTCAACCTGATGTGAAGAACCAACTGATTGGAAAATATTGTAGGCAAAAGGAACTGGGGGCAGCAGAGGATGAGATGGTTAAATAGTATCACCGACCAAATCAATGAACAAGAATTTGAGCAAATTCCATGAGATCGTGGAAGACAGGGGAGCCTGGTGTGCTGCAGTCCATGGGGCCACAGAGAGTTAGACATGATTCATCAACTGGACAACAAGAACGACAAAACATTCCGTCATTCTCTCTCTAAGTATCTTTAGTTCGAATACATGATTTTAAGACTGACTGATAAAAGATTAGCTTTGAAAGCAGACTGGCTGATTCACTGGATTGCTTGGTACAAGTATAATTTTTTTTAAGTTTCTTTTAAATAGTTAAGCATTTAAGCATTTTATAAACTGTATAAATTAATACCTTTCTGCAGTCAAGAAATATAGCCAACCAAAGCATAAGTGTACATCTCTATAATGACATTTGGAGCAAAAACTTCAATTACTTGCATACTGGCATAACCGTTTGATCTTGCTTGATGTAATGTTTTTCTCCCAAGTGCAGAATTTATATTTTTTCTGCATGACTGTAATATATATGTCCTGTATTTCACATTGGTTAGGCTGCCTTAAAGAATGACATGATTCCTAAGTTCAGTAATTTAAAAATATTAAAAGCTATAAAATTTAAATAGATATAAATATATTTGGATAAAAGTGTTTGTAGTAAGTCAAGTTACTGCTGAAGATAATTTGAGCACTATATGAATTTGATACATTTATTTTCTAGGTTTTGTTATTTCAACATCACTAACTGAAAAACACAAATGGATACTAGACAAGTATGTACTTTTGTGAATTTTTTTTATTCTAATAACAACAAAAATTAGGCACTAGTTTTGAGCTAAGGCTTTATATAATTATTTTATTTAATAAAATGGAGGAATTAGTATTCACAGTGTACAGTGGAGTAATCTGATATTCAGAAAAAAGTAACTAATTTGAAATAGAAATGATTTGTTTAGTGTTCTATCATACCAAGTGCAATCGTTGATACATGGCATTCACTTAATGAATGAATTTTCAATAAATTAACGAGGCTTTTCAATACTGCCTGAGACAAGATTCAAATGGAGGTTTGCATGACTCAAAATCCTTCCTGAATAATATCCTGCAAGAAGCTTGAATTATCTGAATAGTTTAAAAATTCAGATTATTGTTACTTTTGTGTTTAAGTAAAAAAGGAAATCCTTTAATTTACTTAGGTCTTAGTGAGCAGGTTTTTAATGAAAGCCAAACTTGACCCTGAGTAGCTCTTTTCATGTCTCTACCAACACATACATGAGGGAAAGGGTCGGGGGGAGTCTTCAGCGGAATCAGTATTTACACTACAGGATGAGTTGCTTTTAGTTTAATGAAGTTTCCATCCGCCCTTGGATAAAGCATCTTATTATTTATCTGCACAGTGGGAGCCAAGGAGTTGATTGCTCTGTCTTCTCCATTAAGTTACTTTCCCCACTAAGATTTTGCATTCATAAGTTTTGCAGCCAGAGTTTGGAGACAGTCCCCTGATAATTTATCAGTTCTTTTAACTGCACTGCTATCACCATGACTCATCAATCTAATTTTGATTTAGATAACTGAATAAAAACATCCTCAGGTTTTCTTCTCTGTGACATCAATCTAAAAAGTGCAAACTTTTTCAAAATTCAAAACAAAAACTATCAGATGAGGAAAGATACAGTATCATGAAGTTATGTAATTTTATACCTGCAACAGATTATGTGTATTTCTGAATTCATTTTTAAGGTTATGTATTTAAACTAGAAGCAATTTCCTTTTTATGATGACCTTTTTCCTTGAAAGTGATATTTTTAGTTCTTCAAATTGGAGATTACATTGTTTTCCAAACTTCAAACCCCAAAAAAGCTCACAGCAGATTGTTATAATTCAATTGCTTGTCAGTAAATGCAATAGTAATACTTTTTGTTAACAATTTTATTAATTACATGATCCATTGAAATTTTGTTTCCTTGCCCTTTAAAATCTAGTTAATGTACAGTCTAACTCTTCCTATAAGCAATTTTGAAATTATACAGATAAATACTTATGATTTCATACCAAATAATATTTGGCATGAAACTTATCTAAGAAAAAAAAGCAATAATGCTGTTTAACACCTACCAAAATATTTTCCAAAAGACTTAAATGTTTAGCTAAAAAGGTACATTTTGAAATATTGATTTTGACATGCTAATTTCATTTTAAGTTTATTTCAAAAGCCAAAGCATGACACCTTGTATATATCACATAGCTTCAGTTTAATTCACCATGTACATGACTGTCAGTTGTATTTATTATTTCCTATACATGTGAAAAAAACTATAAACAAATGCTATTCTGCAAGTTATTTGAAACATACTAAAATTTGAAATCCCTAGAGGGCATTCACCAAATGTTACGGCTAATGTCTTTACACTGCACATGCAAGTAATAAGCAACAGAGCTGTCATATTTACTTCAATGGACATTTATAATGAGATTTCTGTTTTTGCCAAGAAATCCAAGTTTCACAACAAGTCAGATATGCTGAGACAATGAAAAATAAACATGAAACCTTATAAATTATTCCAAGATAAAATTTTACCATACAAATTATTTGACATCTGTAAGTAACTGAATCATCCTGCAGCAAATTCACCTGAAAAATTAAATGAGTCTGTAAACCAACTCTTGAATCCAAGTTATGTATAGTCTGGATGGTTTGACGGAAAGATGCAATCAGGATATGGAGGGATTTCCATGAATGTGTGGATATACAGTGCTTCATTTAGTATGAAGATAGTGTCTTCTACAAGCTTAAGATGATTTTCACTTACTGAGCAGACCTACGGATGATAGCAATAGTGTACTGCTACTTGAAAATTACTTAAATAGCCAATATACTTATTTGGATTAAAATATGAGGTTGGTCATATCACAAACCTGGAGAAGGTAGTGGCAACCCACTCCAGTATTCCTACCTGGAGAATCCCAGATAGAGGAGCCTGGGGCATGGTGGGCTACAGTCCATGGGTCACAAAGAACTGGATACGGCTGAGTGACTAACACATATATCACAAAACCACAGTAAGAAGCCTTTCAGAGAAACTCGGGAAAGTGAGAATTGGTTTTTCTCTCATACAGGGACAAGGCTATGTTGCTTTCATCCTTCTGTAATTTGGAGGGAAGACTATGTACCCTCTTGGCTCAACATATTGGATTTCCGATTGTCAGTCTTCTTGGAAAGCGTATATTGTTTCATTGCTTCTGTGCTAAGTTGCTTCAGTCCTATCTGACTCTTTGTGACCCTATGGACTGTAACCTGCCAGGTTCCTCTGTCAATGTGATTCTCCAGGCAAGAATACTGGAGTGGGTTGCCATTTCTTTCTCCACGGGATCTTCCCAATGTAGGAATCAAACCAATGTCTCTTACATCTCCTGCATTGGCAGATTGGTTCTTTACCACCAGCGCCAACTTGGGAAGCCCATATTGTGTCATTAGGTAGCTATTTTAATTCATCGTTCTTATACTTTAATGGAATCAAGTATTTGGGAAGAAGGACATGAAATCCAATTCCTTCTCCTCCCCAAAACCCTCCTTACAATATTCTAATGAGACAGGCTGGGACCTGGGCCCCTTTGCTGTAGTGCTTGTACTTGGACAAATGTCTCCTCCAGCAAATAGAAACTGGGCACTCTTCAGCACATAATAAATACTGAACAGTTTTTACCATAACTTACACAAAGTGATCAAGACCAAGTGAAGTCTTTCAGTCATGTCCAACTCTTTGCGATCCCGTGGACTGTAGCCTACCAGGCTCCTCCATCCATGGGATTCTCCAGGCAAGAATACTGGAGCAGGTTGCCATTTCCTTCACCAGGGGATCTTCCCGACCCAGGGATCAAACTGGGGTCTCCCGCATTGCAGGCAGACGCTTTAACCTCTGAGCCACCAGGGAAGCCCAACTTACACAAAAAACACCAGTAATTCAGCAAAAGTTCAACACAGAAAGGGAAGTCTAAGTGGAATAAAGGCAATATCTTGAAATTAGTGAAGTATTATAGTGAAGTATGGACTTGCTACTCTATACTGTAGCCAATGTATAATCTAAATGCTATGCATTGATGGTAAAATAAAATAGAAAGGAAAATGCAAGTGTTAATTGGATAAATTTTGCTTTTTCCTATTTTGCTTATTATTACTGAGGACACATGATAGTTGTTTGGGAGGGTCCTCACTACATTATTAGAGAGAAATGCTGACCACCTTAGGCAGGCTAGAACAGATGGCACCCCAAGGGGCTCACAGGAGCATTGTTTACATTCTCACTGGGAAGATTTTAATAGCCCCTCATTTTCTCCATATCAACAGTTGGTAATTTTTTGTGTGTATGTCTTCAGTTAAACTTGAACTCTGAGCCACACACTTATGACCATCCTCCTTCTCTTATCTTGTGCACGCGGTTCAGTTTCATGTCACTTTATACTACTTAACAAGCTCCTCTTTCCCTGAATATCTTCTCTTTTATTTCAACGTGTTTTTTTTTTCTGACATCATGTCTCTTCAATTTCAATATTTTCATTTCTAGTAAGTTCAAGCAACTATTTTATTGCTTCATCTATTGAAGCAAGACTCAAGTTTTATATATCTAAATATATAATATTTTGAAAGTTTTCTTTTTATTATTCCTATATATATCAACCACATTTAAACATCTACTGACATTTTATAATTAGGTGTAGGTAGATTATATTATGGGAGAAGGAAATGGCAACCCACTCCAGTATTCCTGCCTAGAGAATCCTATGGACAGAGAAGCCTGGTGGGCTGCTGTCCATAGGGTCACAAAGAGACGGATGTAGCTGAAGTGACTTGGCATGCATGCATGCATTAGAGAAGGAAATGGCAACCACTCCAGTATTCTTGCCTGGAGAGTCCCAGGGACAGAGAAACCTGATGGGCTGCTGTCTATGGGGTCGCACAGAGTTGGACACGACTGAAGCGACTTAACAGCAACAGCAGCAGCAGACAATGTTTTGAGATGCTTTTCATTCCAGAAAAGTAAATATTTGGAGTTAAAAGGTAATTTCAACATGAAATCTCTGCTCTAAAGTAGGGAGAAGAAGTGACCCCTGATGGCTAACTATGGACCAGGCATGTCCCCAGCCTTGTGTAACCACAACTCCATTATCTCCTATAGTGAGAATTACATTTCTATTTTGTAGGTGTAGAATCTGAGGTTCCAAGGGATTTATTTGTCCAGGTTTGCACTAGAAAGTCCTGAAGCTTGGATGCAAAGTCAACGCATTCTAAAGTTCACCCACAATGATACAGCAGTTAGGACTCTGTACTTTCACTGTCAAGGGTGAAGGTTCAATCCACTGTTGGGAAACTAAGATCCTGCAAGTTTCAGATATTTAAATTGAAGAAAGTAGGGAAAACCACTAGACTAGTCAGGTATGACATAAATCAAATCGCTTACAATTATACAGTGGAAGTGACAAATAGATTCAAGGGATTAAATCTGATAGAGTGCCTGAAGAACTATGGATGGAGGTTCGTGACATTGTATAAGAGGCAGTGATCAAGACCATTCCCAAGAAAAAGAAATGCAAAAAGGCAAAATGGTTGTCTGATGAGGCCTTGCAAATAGCTGCAAAGTGAAGAGAAGCTAAAGTCAAAGGAGAAAAGGAAAGATATACCCATTTGAATGCAGAGTTCCAAAGAATAGCAAGGAGAGATAAGAAAGCCTTCCTCAGTGATCAATGCAAAAAAATAGAGGAAAACAATAGAATGGGAAACACAAGAGATCTACTCAATAAAATTAGAGACACCAAGGGAATATTTCATGCAAAGATGAGCAAAATAAAGGACAGAAATGGTATGGACCTAACAGAAGCAGAAGATACTAAGAAGAGGTGGCAAGAATACACAGAACTATACAAAAAAGATCTTCACGATCCAGATAACCATGATGGTGTGGTCACTCACCTAGGGCAATCTGGAATGTGAAGTCAAGTGGGCCTTAGGAAGCATCACTATGAACAAAGCTAGTGGTGGGGATGGAATTCCAGTTGAGCAATTTCAAATCCTAAAAGATGATGCTGTGAAAGTGCTGAACTCAATATGCCAGCAAATTTGGAAAACTCAGCAATGGCCACAGGACTGGAAAAGGTCAGTTTTCATTCCAATCCCAAAGAAAGGTAATGTCAAAGAATGCTCAAACTACCATACAATTGCACTCATCTCACATCCTAGTAAAATAATGCTCAAAATGACCAACCTAGACAACCCACTAAAAAGCAGAGACATTACTTTACCAACAAATGTCCATCTAGTCAAGGCTATGGTTTTTCCACTAGTCATGTATGGATGTGAGAGTTGGAGCATAAAAAAATCTGAACACCAAAAAATTGATACTTTTGAACTGTAGTGTTGAAGAAGACTCTTGAGAGTCCCTTGGACTGCTAGGAAATACAACCAATCAACCCTAAAGGAAATAAGTCCTGAATATTCATTGGAAGGACTGGTCCTGAAACTCCAATACTTTGGCCACCTGATGCGAACAACTGACCCACTTGAAAAGACCCTGATGCTGGGAAAGATTGAAGGTGGGAGGAGAAGGGGAGGACAAAGGATGAGATTGTTGGTGATGCCATATCACCGATGCGATGGACATGAGTTTGAGCAGGATCTGGGAGTTGGTGATGGACAGGGAGGCCTGGTGTGCTGCCATCCATGGGGTTGCAAAGAGTTGGAGATGACTGAGCAACTGAACTGACTAAACTGATAGTTTTCATAGCGATCACTAATATTCTCAATAAAGAGTACTTTTAATGTTATTCCAATTAATTTTCCTTAGAAGGATAAATGATTCTAACATGCAAGGTTTGATTCTTAAGCTATTATTTTTAAAACAATTTTTTAATGACTCCTATTTGCTTTTGAACTGTGGTGTTGGAGAAGACTCTTGAGAGTCCCTTGGACTGCAAGGAGATCCAACCAGTCCATTCTGAAGGAGATCAGCCCTGGGTGTTCTTTGGAAGGAATGATGCTAAAGCTGAAACTCCAGTACTTTGGCCACCTCATGCAAAGAGTTGACTCATTGGAAAAGACTCTGATACTGGGAGGGGTTGGGGGCAGGAGGAGAAGGGGATGACAGAGGATGAGATGGCTGGATGGCATCACCGACTTGATGGACGTGAGTTTGAGTGAACTCTGGGAGATGGTGATGGACAGGGAAGCCTGGCGTGCTGTGATTCATGGGGTCGCAAAGAGGCAGCAGACACAACTGAGCGACTGAACTGAACTGAACTGACTTACTTTCTTAGTCAAAATTTCTGGGGTAGCCTAAATTCCATTTAGACTTCCCAGTGTGAAACCAAGTTTCAGCTTTCCAACCAGAACGCTTCTTTGTATATACTTCTATAATGCTGCTTGTAAAATGTTCTGTTTGTTGTTCTGTTTCCTGGAAGACCACCCTAATGTATGAATAAATATCCTGTGAAAATTCAGCTGACTCCTGGTTTCTGGTTGACCAATTGCTGTCACTTTGGTGTAATCATTCAAAGGCCAAAAGAATGCAAATCTGTAAACAGAGAAAACATTGCATTCCAGTCGCTACATTCTATTCTCTATCTTTTGTTTTAATCATAACACACAAAGTTGAGTTGATTTGTCCACCACTCATAGTCTGATATATTCATCCAGTTCATAAACTCAATATAATTATACACATACATTTTGCACACATATGTAAGTCTGGCTTCCAAATGACGGATGGAATTTCAATGAGAAGAAAGTTCTTGTTTATCTCATTCCCTGCTGTAACCCCAGGATTGAAAGCAACGCCTGGTGTAATTGGAGCTTAATAAATGTTTGTTGTTGAGTGAGGAGCCAGGACTTTATCTGTGATTGGTGGATGGCCACAGAGGGATTGCAACTTCATTTTCTATAAGATATCTCTTGTCTGTCAGCCCTAAACTGTTATGGTTCTGACTGTGCTATGGAAGGCATTTTCCTCTTCTACCCAGTCATAAAAGACTGGGGATTAAATGAGCTTTTGATGTTCCTCTAGTCTGAGCAGGATCGTGTGTAAACTTTAATTAAGAAGTTAGGCAGACACTGCTTGAACATCCTTGGTAACAGGGAACAAACACTCCCCTAACAGTGCATTTCATCTTTGACAGCTGGGACTATTAGAGTCCTTCGTCATCTTGAGCTCTACTATATAATCTGATTATGTCAGATTATACATCTGTACAAAAGCAATTCAAATATTTGAGGATAATGCTTAGCCTCGCTGCATTTTCCATACTCCAGCCTGATCATTTGATCAGTCATTTATTCCTCCAGGAAATATTTATTGTGAGCCTACTGTGTGCCACACAGTAGGGCTTCCCTGGTGGCTCAGAGGTTAAAGCGTCTGCCTCCAATATGGGAGACCTGGGTTTGATCCCTGGGTCAGGAAGATCCCCTGGAGAAGGAAATGGTAACCCACGCCATTATTCTTGCCTGGAGAATCCCATGGACAGAGAAGCCTGGTAGGCTACAGTCCACGGGGTCGCAAGGAGTCGGACACGACTGAGAGACATCGCTTTCACTTTCACTTTACTGTGTGCCACACTCAGTTCTGGGGGTTGGAGGGTGATACAGTTCAGTTCAGTCACTCAGTTGTATCCGACTCTTTGAGACCCCATGGACTGCAGCACGCCAGACTTCCCCGTCCATCACCAACCCACCGAGCTTGGTCAAATTCATGTCCATTGAGTCAGTGATGCCATCCAGCCATCTCATCCTCTGTCATCCCTTTCTCCTCCAGCCTTCAATCTTGCCCGGCATCAAGTTTTTTTGTTTTTTTCCATTGAGTTGGTTCTTGTTTCAGGTGGCCAAAGTATTGGAGTTTCAGCTTCAGCATCAGTCCTTCCAATGAATGTTCAGGACTAATTTCCTTTAGGATGGACTGGTTGGATCTCCTTGCAGTCCAAGGGACTCTCAAGAGTCTTCTCCAACACCACAGTTCCAAAGCATCAATTCTTCAACACTCACCTTTCTTCATAGTCCAGCTCTCACATCCATACATGACTATTGGAAAAACCATAGCTCTAGGGGTGGAACAATGAAAAATCCCAGTCTTTATGGGGTTCAAGTTCATATTCTACTAGCGAAAGCAGCAATGGCATTGACTAAGAATTGATGAATACAGAAATAACATCAGATGGTGATAAATGCAATTTATGGGTGTACATATACATACATGTATATATGCATACATTCACAAAGGATAAGTGAATAGTCAGTAACACAGGGGCTATTTTTTTTTTTTCTGATCAAGGAAGGGCTTTCTGCAGAAGTGGTAATTTAGTAAGGTGAATATAAGCCACATACATACATTTGGGGAAGAACATTTAGGTGATGTGGATGACAGGTGCAAAGGCCCTGAGGCATGATGGTGTTTGACTCACTCAAGGGCAATCAGACAAGGGTCAAGTGAACTGCAGGAAGAGTCAGAGGAAAATGTAAGAAAGCAAATCAGAAACTGAATTACTTAGGGTCTTGTTGAACAGACGAGGAGTTTGAATTTTATTCTTTGTAATGGAAAGCTTTTTTATTTCTTTCAAGCTCTCCTGAACTAACAAAATGACTCACATCCTGCAGTGATCTCCCATGAATTTGCTGAACTATCTCTACATGTCTTTTATTTTTTTTTTTAGTTTTTAGTTATTTTTTTAAATTTTATTTTATTTTTAAACTTTACAATATTGTATTAGTTTCGCCAAATATCGAAATGAATCCGCCACAAGTATACATGTGTTCCCCATCCTGAACCCTCCTCCCTTCTCCCTCCCCATACCATCCCTCTGGGTCGTCCCAGTGCACAAGCCCCAAGCATCCAGTATTGTGCATTGAACCTGGACTGGCAACTCGTTTCATACATGATATTATACATGTTTCAATGCCATTCTCTCAAATCTTCCCACCCTCTCCCTCTGCAACAGAGTCCATAAGACTGATCTATACATCAGTGTCTCTTTTGCTAAATCATGGGGACTGGAAGGTAATGAAAACAACACTAATTTCTCTGATCAAAAATTATAATAGGACTTGCGTTCTCAGTCACTCAGTCATATTTGGCTTTGTGACCCCATGGACTGTAACCCACCAGATTCCTCTGTCAATGGAATATACCAGGCAAGAATACTCAATTAGATTGCATTTCCTACTCCAGGCGATCTTCCCCATTCAGGAATGAAACCCACATCTCACATCTCCTGCACTGGCAGGCAGATTTTCTACCACTGCCCTACCTGGGAAGCACCTAGAATAGGACTGTTTCCACCCAAGTTTTGATAATCTATTCTATTAATAAAGTTTAAATTGTATTCCATTAAATCACATTTAGTTTCTATCAAGTGTTTTTTTATTGAGCTTATGGTCAAAGAACATTCTGGAGTCTTTTGAAACACACGTGGTAATTGTCAAGATCTATCAGTGCTGTATTTTCCTTCTTGTTTTCAACCTAGAGTGAAGCTTCCAGTTTCTCTTGAATATATCTTGGAGGACTTGGATTCAAATCAGAGTTGACATTGACTAGTTGCCATTTCCCATGACTTAACTTTTCCAATCTCATTTTAATTATCTGTAAGATGAAGATTAACAATTATATTTATATAATAATGATGCTGTTGAGGATTGAAATAGTAGATATAAAATGCTTAGAACATGCCTGTTGAATGAATGATAAGCAATAGATAAAAGTTAATTTCACCTGACATGAAGCCTATTCATATATAGGGATGGATTTATGTACATTTATAGATAATGTGCTCAGTTGCTCAATCACGTCCAACATTTGCAGCCCCATGGACTGTAGTCCATCAGGCTCCTATGCCCATGGAATTCTCCAGGCAAGAATACTGGAATGGGTTGCCATTTCCTACTCCAGGGAATCTTTCTGACCCCAGGATCTAACCCACATCTCTCGTATCTTCTGCATTGACATGTGGATTCTTTACCACTAACACCACTTGGGAAGCCCTTATAGACAATATCTGCATTACAGATTTTTTATATACAAATCTATCAATCTCCCTCGTAAATCCCTAACCAGGGGTGCTGGCCCCATTCATACATGCAACACTCCTGTACTTCCATGCCACTCTACCCCACAGAGCTCTGCTATTCCCATCCAGCTTAAACCTGACCCCACGTAAGCCTTATTCAGTGTGTGTTTTTCACCATCTCCTCTGTCTACTCAGCAGTATGCTCTTTTCCAACAAAAGCACTCACAGTTATTTGACAGCAGCACTGTCATATGCTATTAACTATGTGTTTATTATCGTAAATTCTTTCATCAAATATTTATTTAGCATCGACTCAATGTATATATCTTGAGGCCATTTGCCATGGGAATGGGTAGAATAATTTCCAATCCCATCTTCTTAACCTATGGGTAGTGTGACTTTGGGCAGTTTACCTGGCTTTTTCAAGCCTCAAGTGCTTCATCTGCAAATATGGCATAAGCACCAGGACTTACATAACAGGATGGGAACTGGTTCAAAGGATAAAATGTATCTGCAACATCAGTCACTTTGTGGATTGCAAAGCCAGGGGCTTGTTAACAGGTGGTTATTACCAAAGTTATAGTTTTTATCTTTCTGTTGTGTTTTGCTTGCATATTTTTCTGTTTTAATAAAGAAAAAAATAAAGCCATTTATGATTTTCTTCTTTTAATTTTCCTCTCCCCATTCCAAGAAGCTATATAGGGCTTTATGCAAACTTCTCTTTCAGGGAATGATTGTGTTTTATGACAGCAAACAAAAATCCCTTCCTGGCTTTTTTAGGCTTATAACTTAATGTTATTGATGGGATTATGCTAAGTATGTCAGATATGAAGACACAGAGGCTAAAAAAATGCTTCTGAATGGAGATGGACAGGCACCACAGGCAGAGCAGAAAGATTCCCCAATACAGTGGAAGGGGTCCAGAGCCAGGTCCTTCTTGGAGCCAGCAGGTGGTAACATCTCTGAAAGGGGTATGGGAAGTCGGCTTTCAATCCCAGGGAATGTTCTTGGAATCTTTCTCAAGAGACAGACTGGCACAGGGACATTGCACTTTATAGGAACCTGTGGGCTTGAAAAATAGAGCAGGTTTTTCGTTTTAACAGGGCTTTGCCTCATGGTTTAAAACGTGCATGTATAATTTTGGTAAAAATCAAAATCAACCTAGAAGGATTAAGAATTCCAAAGGTACTTGTTCATTTTAAGCACTAAGCATATCTATAGTGTTATTACACTGATCAGATGTCATTGAAAGCATCTAAAAAGAGTTCATCTACCTGTTTCTTACAGTAAATTTTAAAAATGACTTTAAAATTATAAAAACCTTTAAGATTGGGCTTTGTCAGATTTTTAAGAAGTATATTTTATTGAAACCTACCCTGTGAGCATAAATTTACAAAAAAGGTGAAGATTCTACTGATTTCCCAATAAATTCAGGAAAAAAAAGACACCTAAAATTTCATATCTCTTTATCAATTTTTTAAAAATAAATTTAAGTACCAGACATCTTTAGTACAAAAACATAAAAAAGAAAAATTTTGTTTATATATCTGCCCTCACTATATTGAAATTGATCCAATTCAGTAAATATGACATATAAAATCTTGCTTTGAAACAATTTGTTGTTCAGTAGCTGTTAGGTCCAACTTTTTGCAACCCCATGAACTCCAGCCCACCAGGCTTCCCTGTCCTTCACTGTCTCTCTTAGTTTGCTGAAACTCATGTCCATTGAGTCAGTGTTACCCCAACCATCTCATCTTCTATTGTCCCCTTTTCCTCTTTCCGTAAATCTTTCCCAGCATCAAGGTCTTTTGACTTATCACATCAGGTGGCCAGAGTATTGGAGCTTCAGCTTCAGCATCAGTCCTTACAATCAATATTCAGTGTTGATTTCCTTTAGGATTGACTGGTTTGATCTCCTTGTTGTCCAAGGGACCCTCAAGAGTCTTCTCCAATACCACATTCGAAAGCATCAATTCTTCAGCACTCAGCCTTCTTTATGGTCCAACTCTCACATCCATACGTGACTACTGGAAAAACCATAGCTTTGACTGTAAGGACCTTGGTCAGCAAAGTGATGTCTCTTCTTTTTAATATCCTGTCTAGGTTGGTCATAACTTCTCTTCCAAGGAGCAAGTGTCTTTTAATTTCATGGTTGAATCACCATCTGCAGTGATTTTGGAGCCTAAGAAAATAAAGTCTGTCACTGTTGCCATTGTTTCCCCATCTCTTTGCCATGAAGTGATGGGACTGGATGCCATGAATCTTCGTTTTTTGAAAGTTGAGTTTTAAGCCAGCTTTTCCACACTCCCCTTTTACCTTCATCAAGAGACTCTTCAGCTCTTCTTCACTCTCTGCCATTAAAGTGACATCATCTGTATATCTGAAGTTGTTGATATTTCTCCAGCAATCATCACTATTGCTTGTGAGTCATCCAGCCCATCACTTCATATGACGTACTCTGCATATAAATTAAACAGAGTGATAATATATACAGCCTTGATGTTCTCCTTACCCAATTTGAAATCTGTCCATTGTTCCATGTTCAGTTCTATCCGTTGCTTCTTGTCCTGCATAGATGTTTCTCAGGAGGAAGGTAAGGTGGTCTGATGTTTTCATCTCTTCTGGAATATTCCACAGTCTATTGTGTTCCACACAGTCAAAGGATTTAGATTTTCTTTGGAATTCCCTTGCTTTTTCTATGATCCAATGAATGTTGACAATTTTATCTCTGCTTCCTCTGTCTTTTCTAAATCCAGCTTGTACATCTGAAAGTTCTCAGTTCATGTCCTGCTGAAGCCTAGCTTGAAAGATTAGAGACAGAGTGCCTGAAGAACTATGGACAGAGTTTGTTAAGATTATACAGGAGGTGGTGACCAAAACCATCCTACAAAAAAGAAATGCAAGAAAGCAAAGTAGTTGTCTGAGGAGATTTACAAATAACTGAGAAATGAAGAGAAGGGAAAGACAAAGGAGAAAGGAGAAGAATATACCCAACTGAATGCAGAGTTCCAGAGAACAGCAGAGATAAGAAAGAACAGAGAGATAAGAAAATCTTAAGTGAACAATGCAAAGAAATAGAGGAAAACAATAGAATGGGAAAGTCTAGAGATCTCTTCAAGAAAATTAGAGATACCAAGGGAAAATTTCATGCAAAGCTGGGCACAGTAAAGCACAGAAATGTTATGGACCTAACAGAAGCAGAAGATATTAAGAAGAGATGGCAAGAATACACAGAAGAACTACACAAAAAAGATCATAATGACCCAGATAACTACAATGGTGTGGTCACTCACCTAGAGCCAGGCATCCTTGAGTGTGAAGTCCAGTAGACCTTAGGAAGCATTACTACAAACAAAGCTAGTGGAAGTGGTGGAATTCTAACTGAACTATTTTAAACCCTAAATGATGATACTGTTAAAGTGCTACATTCATTATGCCAGCAAACGTGGAAAACTCAGTGGTGGCCCCATCACTGGAAAAGACCAGTTTTCATTCCAATCCCAAAGAAAGGCAATGCCAAAGATTGTTGAAATTACTATACAGTTGCAAATAATAAGTGATCATTAAAGAAGAAAAAAACAGAAGGAAAAAGATATGGAGTAAACTCTGGAATTTATATAAAATAGAGAAAGTAAAGAGATTTTTCTAAAATAGAGTAAAATAAAAGTCCATATAGTCAAAGCTATGGTTTTTCCAGTAGTCATGTATGGATGTGAGAGTTGGACCATAAAGAAACTGAATGCCAAAGAATTGATCGTTTTGAACTGTGGTGTTGGAGAAGACTCTTGAGAGTCCCTTGGACTGCAAGGAGATCAAATCAATCAATCCTAATGGAAATTAGTCCTGAATATTCATTGGAAGGACTGATGCTGAAGCTGGAGCTCCAATCCTTTGGCCACCTGATGCAAAGAACTGACTCATTGGAAAAGACCCTGATGCTGGGAAAGATTGAAGGCAGAGGAGAAGGGGACGACAGAGGATGAGATGTTTGGATGGTATACCCGACTCGATGGACATGAGTTTGAGCAAGCTATGGGAGTTGGTGATGAACAGGAAAGCCTGATGTGCTAAAGTCCACTTGGTCACAAAGAGTTGGACATGACTGAGTGACTGAACTGAACTGAAAGAGACTTTGGTGTAGGTATTTTTAAAAAAAATTATTTGTAATGATAAAAATACAACCTCATTATATTTGGAAAAAACAGTAACAAAGTATATAAAGAATAAAATTAGAAAATCACTGATTAAATTTCCAGAGATTGATCTATTTAAACTTGGTTCATTTTTTTTAGGGATTCTGTGATATATTTTTTAAATCTTATTAAGAAGTAGTTATATATTTAATAACAGTAGTTTGATCCATATCTATAATATATTCCCTCTTTTTTCAGTTAGAGTCTTGGTGTTTATTTTTATTTATATAAGCTCATTATACAGCTAGCATGCAAATTTTATATTTTATGTTGACTCCAGATTTTTTTAATCCAACTGGTTGTTGATCTTCTTTTTCTATTTCCCTTTGCTCATTTGTGATATAGTTAAATCTTACTTTTTTCCAAGTTTTTTTTCACTCCCACTAAGAGCAGAACTTCTTCCTTCAAAGTAAACATTAATATGTACAGCATGGTGAGTACAGTTAATAATAAATCTGTAAAAGACAATTCTTTACGTCTCTTTTCATTCAGAAATAGCTTGTCCCTGAATTGATTTATACCTTTTTTAATACTATTTTTTAATTTATGTAAAGCTTTTTATTCACAAAGGCTGCACATGTTTCCGTTGAGGGGTCCATTGAACCTTTTACCTCATTGTGTTGTGTGTGGCGTTACTTCTCCTGTAATTGGGATATAATTTTTCATTATAGATTCTAACTGGCTGCTGTTATTTTCAAGAAGTAGGCATGATTTTCATTTTATTCCTGTTCATTTAGCTGAACCAATTTATCCTAGTACCTTTTCAGTTGATTTCTAAAGTGAGCAATAATGTTAATGGTGTATGGTTAGACTGCATTTTCCAGAACTCCCAGACTTCTGTTTATTATTCATGATCATAACCAGCACGGTTTGTTTTTGCTGTTGTGGTTTTCTTGTTTAGTTTGTCCTTTTTTTTGAAAAAAAAAAGGACTAAAGTGTTAAAATGTTGTTCTTGATTTGTGATAGATTCTACCATGTGACTAAAATATCTTTCTATTCTCAGTTCTCTCTCTCTTCCTCTTGCTCTCTAACAGGATTGGGAATTGAATTTTATTGTACACCATTAATTTTATGAAGATCATTGGTGTACCAAGAGCAGGCAGTTAGAGCAATCTACTGTGGGTCTAGAAAAGAAAGGCATTCATTAAGGATAATAATAAAACCAACTATAAGTCATTCTGCTTTTTATTATCACCATGCTTCACAATTCTAAACAGTGTCAGTGACAGAATACTCTTCATAGAAAAAATGTTGTATTGATCAGTGTTCAAAAAATTGCTATTACTACTGTTGCATTTTCATAATACACATGTAAGCCTCAAATGAGCACATTTTTATTATATATCCTTTAATAAACATTTTATTCTGTGGATGTTAATGTGGAGAACTACTGTTTATACAGTGAACCCTAATGCACATGGGTGAGTAAGAAATTAAGTACAATTACATATTTTTCTTTATATTCACTGCACATTTATACCAAATCTGCTATTTAAATGGAGACTATATAATATCACATGACTTGGAGACATAAATAAAACCCAGACTGAGCTTGAAAAATTCTGAACCATTATGAATTTCAGAAGATTTTACCAAATATAATACTAATATTAGTCAGTATTTTTATTTTCCTTTATTTCAACAAACTCTTTAGTGCAATTTAAAAGTGTTAATCCAGTACCTCCTTTCTTGTTATTTCTTCTTCTTATTTTTTTATTATTATTTTAGTGACATAGATGTGTATATATATATATACACGTATCATTCAATAAGGAAATTGTTCACTGTATTTTCTTTGTGGTCTTATTTTGATGAATTTATTTCATGATTATTATTGAATATATTTTGTCAGAGGAGCTAGGTATCATGTACTCTGAGTATCAGTATTTTCTGTGTGCCATCAATCAAGATTATGTAAGTCTTTGAATTGACAGATTTCCTGATATTAAATATCCATTCATTTTTAGAATCAAACTCATTTCATAAAGATTATGGCTATTTTAAATTAATTTCAATTTGCACATATTTTAATTAAAATTTTGCCACAGCATTCTTTTTTGATTTGCAAGTAATTTTAATTGAAAAATTTTTTTAAATTCTGTTTCATATTTTCTATCTACATTTGTTAAATTGTTAAAAATTACTCGATGACTTTTTTGTTTAGTATTCTGGACCAGTTTATTAGCATTTGCTTCTCTGATTCTTAATTTTTTCACTTCTCTGCTCCAAATGACAAAGTTCCAAATCTCTTAAAAAAATATTTTGATCAAATTTTCAATAATTACCAATGCTTACCTATTCATATTTCTCATTCTTAAGGTATTTCATTTTCAACTTATTGGCATAGAATTAATGTAGTACTCCATAAAGTGTTAAATTTTATAAATAATTATATGTCATTTATCTATTTTATTTCCATTTTAATAGTATTTATTAGAAGTTCACTGATTACTTCATCTTTCAAATTAATAGTTTTAAATTAATCAATTCATAGTCTGTCTCCTATTCAGTGTATTTTGTTTTTTATTTCTATATGTTATACTTTTTGGACTTAATGGGGCATGTTCAGTAAAATGCTTAATTCATTAATCTCCCTTCATTTCTATTCTTTTCCTTTTAGTGTTAAAGCTCTAAAGGCATGAATTTATCCTAGAGTATAGCTATGGCAACCATTCTTATGTTTTGATAAAGTTTCATAAATGGTATTTTTATTAAAACTTATGACCAATACCAGACCATCTGACCTGCATCTTGAGAAACCTATATGCAGGTCAGGAAGCAACAGTTAGAACTGGACATGTGGACATGGAACAACAGACTGATTCCAAACAGGATAAGTAGTACATGAAGACTGTATATTGTCACCCTGCTTATTTAACTTCTATGCAGAGTACATCATGAGAAACGCTGGGCTGGAGGAAGCACAAGCTGGAATCAAGATTGCCAGGAGAAACATCAATAACCTCAGATATGCAGATGACACCACCCTAATGGCAGAAAGTGAAGAGGAGCTAAAGAGCCTCTTGATGAAAGTGAAGAGGAGAGTGAAAAAATTGGCTTAAAGCTCAACATTCAGAAAATGAAGATCATGGCATCTGGTCCCATCACTTCATGGGAAACAGATGGGGAAACAGTGGAAACAGTGTCAGACTTTATTTTGGGGGGTTCCAAAATGACTTCAGATGGTGATTGCAGCCATGAAATTAAAAGACACTTACTCCTTGGAAGGAAAGTTATGATGAAACTAGACAGCATATTCAAAAGCAGAGACATTACTTTGCCAACAAAGGTCTGTCTAGTCAAGGCTATGGTTTTTCCAGTGGTCATCTATGGATGTGAGAGTTGGACTATAGAGAAAGCTGAGCGCCGAAGAATTGATACTTTTGAACTGTGGTGTTGGAGAAGACTCTTGAGAGTCCCTTGGACTGCAAGGAGATTCAACCAGTCCATCCTAAAGGAAATCGGTCCTGGGTGTTCATTGGTAGGACTGATGCTGAGGCTGAAACTCCAATACTTTGGCCACCTCATGCGAAGAGTTGACTCATTGGAAAAGACTGATGCTGGGAGGGATTGGGGGCAGGAGGAGAAGGGAACAACAGAGGATGAGATGGCTGGATGGCATCACCGACTCAATGCACATGAGTTTGGCTAAACTCTGGTAATTGATGATGGACAGGGAGGCCTGGCGTGCTGCGATTCATGGGGTAGCAAAGAGTTGGACACCACTGAGCGACTGAACTGGACTGAACTGATTCCTTAAACATCTAATTTCTTCTTAATTTAGTCAGGGAATTTATGTAGTTATTATATGGTTTATGACTATTCAGTTATAAATATGACATGTAAACTATCTGCCTGTTTGCAATTTATTTTCACAAATAAGCTGCTACTAGCTCTGTGGCTTTTGACAAATGCAGAAGTTTGTAACCACCCCCACAATATAGATTCACAGAACTCCCTTCACTATTGTAGCTTCTCTGTAATCAAACACTTCCTATCTTTAATTCCTGGCAAAAACTCATCTATTCCCCATCTCCATAGCTCTGCTTTTCCTGTAAAGTGAAGTGAAGTCGCTCAGTCGTGTCTGACTCTTAGTGACCCCATGGACTACAGCCTACCATCCTCCTCCGTCCATGGGATTTTCCAGGCAAGAGGACTGGAGTGGGGTGCCATTTCCTTCTCCATGCTTTTCCTAGAATTACATATAAATACAATCATACAATATGTAGCCTTTGGGTCTGGTGGTTTTACACTTAGAAAAATGTAATTTAAGTTCACCTGTATCTAAGTATGTGAAGTTGCTTCAGTCATGTTATATTTTTCCATGGGATTCTCCAGGCAAGAATACGGGAGTGGGTTGCCACGCTCTCCTTCAGGGGATCTCCCCAACTCAGGGGTCAAAATCAGGTCTCTTGTGTCTCTTGCATTGACAGGTGGGTACTTTAACATTAGCGCCACCTTGGAAGCCCCTCTATCTTAGCATGTATAAAATAGTTCTATCATTGAGAATTCCACTGAATAGATATTTAACCATTAATTAATCTTGGCATGTATAAATAGTTCTACTGTTGAGAATTTCATTGAATTCTCAACAATGGTTAAGCCTTTGAAGAACATTTAAATTCTTTGTACTTTAGGGTAATTATGAAGAGTCTCTGTAAACATTCACATACAGATTTTTATGTACGGGAATTCAGGTGCAGATTTCATTTCTCTATAATAAATACCTAGAAGTGATATATTTGGGTCACAGGGCTAGTGTATGTGTAATATTATGAGAAACTACCAACATTTCTTTCAAAGAGGCCGTGTCATTTTGCATTCCTAGAAGCAATTTATGAGAGTTCCATATCTTTACCAGTACAGGCACAGGGAGGTTTTGTTCTTTTCCCCTTTTCCCGTTTTAGCTTCTTCTATGATGTGTAGTGCTATCTTATTGTACTTTTAATTAGCATTTCCTTAATGGCGGTGAACATGGTTCGTGCCTGCTGCTGCTGCTGCTGCTAAGTCGCTTCAGTCGTGTCCGACTCTGTGTGACCCCATAGATGGCAGCCCACCAGGCTCCCCTGTCCCTGGGATTCTCCAGGCAAGAAGAATGGAGTGGGTTTCCATTTCCTTCTCCAATGCATGAAAGTGAAAAGTGAAAGGGAAGTCGTTCAGTCGTGTCCGACTCTTAGCGATCCCATGGACTGCAGCCTACCAGGCTCCTCCGTCCATGGGATTTTCCAGGCAAGAGTACTGAAGTGGGGTGCCATTGCCTTCTCCAGGTTTGTGCCTATCACTTACCAATCACTATTGTAATATTTTGAATGTTATGTGTGCTATCAAATTAGTGATTTATGTACACAGTCCACTAAATTTTAGAAAAAGTATATACACAACTTGATACAACTAAATGTATTTCAAAGTACAGTCCTTGAGGTAATTCAATTAATTTAACTTTTTTAGCTGTGTTATTCAAGTACATCATTGTTTTATATTTGTGTATGTATGTATTCTGTTATGCAGTTTTAACTGCATGGTAAGTTTTCATACTATAACTTTGCTTCAATTTTTACTTACACTTCTAACAATTTTTATTCTATGCATTTTGATTTATTACTTCACATACAAAGATTTGGCAAACCTGGAGCTTGGTCAAGTTTTATACCGTCCATGTTATACTGACTTGCTCTGTTTTATGTCATTCATTTTCCCTTGCATCTTAGACTTGCTAACATAAAATTACGACCCCTGATTTTTTCTGCTTGTATGTTTCTGATATACCACCTTGTTTGTTGATTCAGAATTTATCTAATTATTTGATATTGTCACTTCAGCTGAGTAATTTTTGCAGTTAGGACACCATTGTACTAATACTTAGATTTCTAGGGCTTCCCTGGTGGCTCAGAGGTTAAAGTGTCTGCCTGCAATGTGGGAGACCTGAGTTTGACCCCTGAGTCAGGAAGATCCCCTGGAGAAGGAAATGGCAACCCACTCCAGTATTCTTGCCTGGAGAATCCCATGGATGGAGGAGCCTGGTAGGCTGCAAAGAGGTCACAAAGAGTCGGACACGACTTAGATTTCTAACTGTTGCATAAATGTCTTTTTTTAAAAACTACACTATGATATAGCATTGAACTTTTCAGGGCTAAGAGATGTTGATAACATGATGAACACGTGTAATGAAAAATCGTGATTTAGAGACCAGATTTAGCCAAAACAAAAGTGTAAGCATATCCTATACTTCCTTAACCTCAGATCAGTCTAGAAGATGCTAAAGAGGCCAAGCTAATGAAAGTGGGTCATGGCTTTCTTATCCATTCATCTGCTAATGGACATCTAGGTTGCTTCCATGTCCTGGCTATTATAAACAGTGCTGCGATGAACATTGGGGTACATGTGTCTCTTTCAATTCTGGTTTCCTCAGTGTGTATGCCCAGCAGTGGGATTGCTGGATCATAAGGCAGTTCTATTTCCAGTTTTTTAAGGAATCTCCACACTGTTCTCCATAGTGGCTGTACTAGTTTGCATTCCCACCAACAGTGTAAGAGGGTTCCCTTTTCTCCACACCCTCTCCAGCATTTATTGCTTGTAGACTTTTGGATCGCAGCCATTCTGACTGGCGTGAAATGGTACTTCATAGTGGTTTTGATTTGCATTTCTCTGATAATGAGTGGTGCATATACACAATGGAGTATTACTCAGCCATTAAAAAGAATACATTTGAATCAGTTCTAATGAGGTGGATGAAACTGGAGCCTATTATACAGAGTGAAGTAAGCCAGAAAGAAAAACACCAATACAGTATACTAACGCATATATATGGAATTTAGAAAGATGGTAACAGTAACCCTGTATACGAGACAGCAAAAGAGACACTGATGTATAGAACAGTCTTTTGGACTCTTTGAGAGAGGGAGAAGGTGGGATGATTTGGGAGAATGGCATTGAAATATGTATAATATCATGTATGAAATGAGTCGCCAGTCCAGGTTCGATGCATGACACTGGATGCTTGGGGCTGGTGCACTGGGACGACCCAGAGGGAGGGTATGGGGAGGGAGGAGGGAGGAGGGTTCAGGATGGGGAACACAGGTATACCTGTGGCGGATTCATTTAGATATATGGCAAAACCAATACATTATTGTAAAGTTTAAAAATAAAATAAAATAAAATTCCAATTTAGAGATACACTTTAAAAAAAAAAATAGACTATCTGTTCTTTGAAGATTTGACAAAAATGTACCTATAACATTATCTTTGTTTTATCTGTAGTTATATCTATCAATCATTCAAAATAGCATTATTTATCTTTATCTCTCTTTTCCTCGATAATAGAAGTTCTTCCAGGTTATTTGTGATATTTTCTTTGTCCTGTATGTTACAAATAATATTTTCTAATTTGTCACTGAAGCATCTATTTTGTTTATGGTATTTTTCATGCAAAAGAAGAACTTTAAAATTTATATCTTTGTATTTGTTTATTTTTACATGTTTACATAATCTCTAGTATTATGTATTTATTTTTTAAGCATTTTGTATATATAAAGACTTTTAAAATTTAGTTTATATTGGAAACTATGAATTTCCAATAACTTCCAAGTGTTCCAGCATCAATTATTGAATCTTCACTCCATTAATTTGAAAAGTTGGTTTATTATTTCCTAAATTCTATTTATGTTTGACTCTGTATCTCTTTAAATTCATAGATCTGTCCTACTGCATTATTAGTTTATATTTTATAATATGCTTTTATATGAATGAGAGTAAAATGATCTCCTATTTTCTTCTTTAAAAAAAAAAAAATGAAAGTGGGTCATGAATGTTCCTCATCAATATGATCATTTAAACAACAGCTGGTGGCAAGAAGTGATTCCAACACATCTTGGGATTCTGTGAAAAAGGTTTAGACCAATAATCAAACTTGAGACTAAACTAGAAGGTATGTAATTGTGGGTAAATGCAGGCAATGGATAATCAATTAAAAATAATTTGTGTAGAGACCACCTTGGTGGTCCACACAAGTCTGATACATGGTCCAGGTAGATACCACATGTCATGGGGCAGCTAAGCCTGTGTGCCCCAACAAGAAAAACCACCGCATTGAGAAGCCTGTGCACATCAAGGAAGAGTAGCCCCTGCTCTCTGCAGCTCTAGAAAGCCCGCATGCGGCAACGAAGACACAGTGCAGCCAAAAATAAAACAATATTTTTTTTCATTTGTGTGTTTACTTAGTGTTCCTCCCTCCAGTCCCCAAATGCCACCTTTAAATAGTATAATAAATGAGACACTTACACCCCTCTGCCATCCCTGTTCTTAGGTTAGCTATAAATGCATGTTTTATAATTAAATTATAGGAGATTATTAGGGCATTAGTTTATTTAGGCCAAAATTTATTTCTTCTGCGGATTTTTATTCTCAAATATGGTTCCTTGAAGACTATGTACTTTCCATTCTTAGTGATTTCTATTCCAGTAATCAGCTGCATGGCACCTTCAAACAGTTATTTCTGGAGAGGGATGTGAATGAAATATTTTCCAAACTGTTAAATAATGGAAGTGTTTTTCAGTTTTTCTGAAATTTTTTAATTCAGAAGAAATACAAATTCAAAAAAAAAAGATTTAAGATAGTTAAGAATGTAAATATATTCAACTTAATTTAGATTTCAGTATGATAAAATAGTCTATAGAAGGGAATAGCAACCCACTCCAGTATTCTTGCCTGGAGAATTCCATGGACAGAGGAGCCTGGTGGTCTATAGTCCACAAGGTCGCAAAGAGTCGGACACAACTGAGCGACTAACACCCCCCCACACACACACACACACGATAAAATAATACTAGCATTTATGGTTGGTGCAAATAGTAATTGAAACAAGTTTACTGAAAAACAATTTAGTAATATTTAGTAATATTTTTCAGAAGATTTAAAAGATAATTTTATTCTAACTCAATTTTAAAGAATAGACTCTAAGAAAGTGATCAGAAATTGTCAAAAATGTTTATGAACACTTATATAAAGATGTTCATTTCAACAGATTACATAATAGTGAAAACTGGAAAAGGGCTTCACTGGTAGTTCGGCGGTAAAGAATTCACCTGCAATGAAGGAGACACAAGTTCTGTCCCTGGGTCGGGAAGATCCCCTGGAGAAGGAAATGCCACCCCACTCCAGTATTCTTGCTTGGGAAATCCCATGGATAGAGAAGCCTGGCGGGATACAGTCCATGGGGTGGCAAAAGAATTGGACACAGCTACTAAACAGCAGCAATAAACAACAACAAAAAAAAGGAAAAATTGCATGCCAGACTATAATTTATTCAGCTGAAATATTATTGTCATCACAATATGCTCATAAAGAGCACATGAAGAAATGAGAACAGTCATATACTAAAAAAAATCAAGACTAAACTAAGAGCACAACATTGCGTAAACATTGCTTAATTCTAAAAAAGTGAATGCTTGTAAAGTATGGAAAGAAATATTAAAACATCAACCATAGTAGTTCTAGATAATAGATTTAAACTTTTTTGCTGCTTCTTTTTAATTTTGGAAATAAAGTGGTCATGGTGTCAACAAACTAGCTTATCATAATTCTTTGCTTGCCATTGTTTCCAAAAATGATTTCATATAATAGAATTTCCTCAGGAGGAGTGTTTCTCAGAGTGAGATCGCTGCAACACTGGGGATCCATGGTTCTGTCAGGAGAGCTCCAGAGTTCATGTGCCTTGGAAACCTCATAACCCATATCCTCCTTGCAGAGATACACAATGCTCATTGACATAATAAAGATACTGAGAAGTCTTCTCTTGGATATATCAAACCTTATTTAATGACTGTTTGTCAGCACAGTTCAAATTTATTTGACTGTAAAATTTCAGATCCACCCCTTATAGAAGAACTTAAAACACTTTCAAGGAAATCCCCTTACAAATGCTAAGAATTCTGATTTAAAAGAGTCAGTGGTTGAAGGTGTCCAACAGATTTAAACAATCATGTTTCAGCAGGGGGTTGAGTTATTAGAGACACCAAGGGAACATTTCATGCAAAGATGGGCTCAATAAGGGACAGAAATAGTATGGACCTAACAGAAGCAGAATATATTAAGAAGAGATGGCAAGAATACACAGAACTATACAAAAAAGATCTTCACGACCCAGATAATCACGATGGTGTGATCACTCACCTAGAGCCAGACATCCTGGAATGTGACAAGTGGGCCTTAGGAAGTATCACTAAAAACAAAGCTAGTGGAGGTGATGGAATTCCAGGTGAGCTATTTCAAATCCTGAAAGATGATGCTGTGAAAGTGCTGCATTCAACATGCCAGCAAATTTGGAAAACTCAGCAGTGGCCACAGGACTGGAAAAGGTCAGTTTTCATTCCAATCCCAAAGAAAGGCAATGCCAAGGAATGTTCAAACTACTGCACAATTGCACTCATCTCACATGCTAGTAAAGTAATGCTCAAAATTCTCCAAGTCAGGCTTCAGCAATACGTGAACCGTGAACTTCCAGATGTTCAAGCTTGTTTTAGAAAAGGCAGAGGAACCAGAGATCAAATTGCCAACATCTGCTGGATTGTCGAAAAAGCAAGAGAGTTCCAGAAAAACATCTATTTCTGCTTTATTGACTATGCCAAAGCCTTTGACTGTGTCGATCACAATAAACTGTGGAAATTCTGAAAGAGATGGGAATACCAGACCACCTGACCTGCCTCTTGAGAAACCTATATGCAGGTCAGGAAGCAACAGTTAGAACTGGACATGGAACAACAGACTGGTTCCAAATAGGAAAAGGAGCACATCAAGGCTGTATATTGTTACCCTGCTTATTTAACTTATATGCAGAGTACATCATGAGAAACACTAGGCTAGAAGAAGCACAAGCTGGAATCGAGATTGCCGGGAGAAATATCAATAACCTCAGATATGCAGATGACACCACCCTAATGGCAGGAAGTGAAGAGGAGCTAAAGAGCCTCTTGATGAAAGTGAAAGAGGAGAGTGAAAACATTGGCTTAAAGCTCAACATTCAGAAAACTAAGATCATGGCATCTGGTCCCATGACGTCATGGCAAATATTTGGGGAAACAGTGGAAACAGTGGCTGACTTTAAATCACTGCAGTTGTTGATTGCAGCCTTGAAATTAAAAGACACTTTCTCCTTGGAAGGAAAGTTATGACCAACCTAGACAGCATATTAAAAAGCAGACATTACTTTGTCAACAGAGGTCCATCTAGTCAAGGCTATGGTTTTTCCAGTAGCCACGTATGGATGTGAGAGTTGGACTATAAAGAAAGCTGAGTGCCAAAGAATTGATGCTTTTGAACTGTGGTGTTGGAGAAGACTCTTGAGAGTCCCTTGGACTGCAAGGAGATCCAACCAGTCCATCCTAAAGGAGATCAGTCCTGGGTGTTCATTGGAAGGACGGATGCTGAGGCTGAAACTCCAATACTTTGGCCACCTCATGTGAAGAGTTGACTCATTGGAAAAGATCCTGATGCTGGGAGGGATTGGGGGCAGGAGGAGAAGGGAACAACACAGGATGAGATGGCTGGATGGCATCACCGACTCAATGCACATGAGTTTGGCTGAACTCCGGTAATTGATGATGGACAGGGAGGCCTGGCGTGCTGTGGTTCATGGGGTAGCAAAGAGTCGGACATGACTGATCGACTGAACTGAACTGAATGAGTTATTGTATATCAATGAAGTTAGTGGAATTAAAATTAAATATGATTTATGAGCCAGTCATAAACAATAATTTTATCTTCTGACCTTCTAAGTATTCTGCTGCTGCTATGTCACTTCAGTCATATCCGACTCAAGCATATCTCAGTGTAAATAATTAGAAATCAGCTACTGAGATTGTTTATACTTCCCCTTACATTACAACTGTGGATTGATTGGGTGGGAGTGGTCAGGTAAAGGGAGGAAGAGAGAGAGAAAGAAAATAGAATTTTTAAAAACAAGCAGGTTCCATCTTAAATGTTCATCTTTATGCTGCAGCTACTTCTTGATTTGCCTTTCAAAGCAGAGATTAGTCCTCAGGTTTATTGCTGAAATTTGATACATAAATAAACATCCTTGCTTTTTACAAGTCCTTTTTTGATTTCTTGGCTTTGTATTAAGACCCAGGGATCAAACCCAGGACTCTTGCATTTCAAGCAGATTCTTTACCATCTGAGTCACCAGGGAAGCCCACTGAGGGCTGGGGGCAGCTGAGAGTCCCCAAGCACCTTGTCCCAAAGATATTTTTTCTTGAAAAACAAGAGAAAATAAATAAACATTTATTTATTTAAATACTTATTTAATACTTATTTAAATAAATATTTATTTATTTAAATATCCCATTGCGACCACATGGACTGTAGCCCACCAGGCTTCTCTGTCTGTGGAATTCTTCAGGCAAGAATACTGGAGTGGGTAGCCATTCCCTTTTCCAGGGGATCTTGCCAACCCAGGGATCTCACCCAGGTCTCCCATACTATAGGCAGATTCTTTACCATCTGAGCCACCAGATGGAAGCCCTAAATATCCCAAGGCCTTAGCTTTAAATTCATAAGATATGTGAAAAGCAGAAACAATAGATTTAGCTTTGGTGTGATGTAGGGGCCATGAATGAGCTGTGTGAAAGGCACTCACTTTACACATGCAAGAGATTAGGGCTGTAGCTGCTACAAATCAGGAGACGTGCTTTCTATGTGGAGTGTTCAGTGTTATATAGAACACGGAGGAGACCTCGCCATAACCAGCAGGATGGAGCAGAGGCTAGCTGCCAGGGCTCCCATCTGCAATCACAGGGATTTCCTAACCTGTAGGTTCACGGGGTCCTGCAGCCCAAACTTCCAGTTTAATAGGTTCTTCATGACATTTGCTAGCCAGTCTAGGATTGGGTCACAAAAGCTGTGACAAGGCCTTCATCCTAGCTGCAGGGCAGACCTGTTACTTGCCCTTCTACACTGGCCAGCAATCTGGTAGTTTTCCAGCATCCAAATGAACTATTATTTATTCCACCCTCCAACCTCTGCTTTTGAGGCCTATTAGTGTTTACAGCTTTGACAGTCTACCTCTTCTCTTTCTGGCCAAACATTACTCCTGTTCCTCTCAAGTCTGACTTTTGAAGGTAAGACTCAACACAGATCCCCTTTCCCTCGTTCATTACTGGCCAACTGGTCAAATGTCACAAAGGTCAGCATCCCTGGGGTCTGCAGACTGCTTGCTTCCCTCTGCCTTGCGAGTGTCATGAGGATCTGCCTTCTTCAAAAGGCCACGCATCCCCATTCAGAAGAAGGCTTAGAGGAGCCCAGCTCCAGGGAGAAGACTTTGAGTAAGCTCATTCCTAGGGATTTTTCCCCTCTAAATTCTAAAGCATTGCTAATGAAGTGAAACTATCCCAAGTCCAATATAGGAAATGTTGGAAAAATATACAGAAGTTTGACAGAGTTCAAACCATGCCCCAACCAACAGCCTTCCTGACAGCATTTACAAAGGAGAGACAGCAGAGCAGGGGGAAGCTTGCACTCTGAATCCACGTCCTCCTCTCACAGGATGTAGGACTTTGGACCAGGGACAACATCTTTGGATCTCAGTTCCCTCATCTGTAAAATAAGGTCATTTTGTGGGAATTAAATGTTAGCACTTGAAATACTATTGGCACACTGGCCGGCACCTTAGAAGCACCGAGTAAGTGTTAGCCGAGGAAGACAGTGCCTTCCACTAGAGCAGAAATCAGGGTGAGTCTTAAGTCCTTCCTCTATGATTTCACTTTGACGATCTGGTGTTTTGTTGATATGAATTCTTGGGTAAGCACCAATCACAGGGATGGCGTCCCAGGAGACTTAGATTTACTTTTTGCAGTATATGTTCATTTCACGATCACAGAAGATAGCTAGTAAAGAGTCAAGCAGTGGTAAAATACTGAGCAATGTTTCTCAATAATCAAGTTGAAATAATAATGGTCTACTGCCCAGGATCCTGAGAAGATTCAAAGCTTCATATCCAAAAGTTCTGTATACCAGTTTTTTGAATTTTTGTTATTCTGCACGTGACAAAGTGTGTCTTCATTGACTGAGTATATCTTGAATCCATACTATGTGCAATATGTACAATAACAGAGGAGATAGCAAACACAAGCTTGTTAGCACACGTGTGAAAAAGTAACATAGGGTCCGGGGTGAAAATTCAGACACATCCAATAATCTAATGTTGAAAAATTGTGTGATCTTTACCCCTGTTTTCTAAGCACAGCACAATTCCTTCTCCAAGCACACCACAATAAATAATAAATGTTTAAGCCACACTTCTCTGGAACATACAATAAGCATGTGGTGCAAAATATGAATCTTCTTTTGAAATATTGCCCCTAAAATCACTGGACTTTCACATAGTAAGGTCCTATGTGATACAGAGCAGATTTCAGAGAGAGCCTCTAAGCTGTGCTGAAGCCTCAGGCTACCTCTGCATTATGCTTTTTGGACTAACGGGCTTCCTTAGGTTCTGTTTGCTGATGAGAAGCTTTTTTTCTCTTCTTTTTAAAAACTTTCTTTAAAGGGATGGGGGTTTGAAAACTTTTTCCTGTACACTAGAGGTTAATTCTACCTGGTTAGTTCAACAACAAAGGAACACATTGTTTTAGAGAATGTTTGTTAATGCTTTTCTTTTAACTTGGGGCTGGAATTTTTGTGATTTTTTGAAAGTAGGTGACATTAAGCAAAAAAGAAAAAAAAAATTCCTGGCATAAGAATCAAGAGCCTGGACCTCGAGTGTCTTGCCCTGTGATCTTGGCAGTGGGACAGGCAATCTCTCCACAGTGCCTGACCCAGTAGTAGGTAGTCAGCTGCATTGGCCCAGTCACTGAATGAGTAACAAACGTCTCAGCTCTCCAGTGCCCACAGATGTGTACTGTGGTCCTATCTGCTTCCCTGAGTGCTGGATGCAAGGATGGTGTACAAAAGCGCAAACCATGATTATTATTGTTAGAAGTTTCACTGCTGTCTATATATTTCAAAAGTAGGTTACCTACCTACCTAAAGAGCAGTGGCAAAGAACAAAAAAATGAATAGCCAGATTGTGGTCCCCGTACTGATTCTGCCTTTATCAGCTGAGTGAACTTTGTAAGTTATTTAACTTCTAATGAGTCTCAATTTTCACACCAAAAAAAAAAAAAAGGGAACAGAAAGATATTTACCCATAACAGTGGGTTTTAGACACAGATTAACTGAAAAAAGGCATGTGAATCACTTAGTCCAGTCCAGGCAGAGGAATTATATTTAATTGCTGTTATTGTTGATTTAATGACTACTGCTACAACTATACTATCATTTAAAATTTTGTGACAGGGACTTCCCTGCTGGTCCAGGGGCTAAGACTCCATGCTCCCAATGCAGGGGGCCCAGATTCGATCTCTGGTTGGGGAAGCAGATCCCAAGTGCTACAACAACTAAGAGCTCACATACTACTTTAACTGAAGATCCCACATGCCGCAACTAAGACCTGGTGTAGCAAAATACATAAATGAGTTTTTTTTTGAAAGTAAAATAAAATTATGTGACAATGTATAATTTATATGTATCACATACACAAAAAAAAACAATGATAACCAGCTTGCTTAATTCTGACAAATTCTTCCTCCAAGTAAACAACTGTAAAATGCTGACCATTTTTGATATGACACTGTAGAAGAAAAAAATCTTAATTGTTGATTTGAACATGTCAGAACATGTCGGAATCCATATCATAAGAACTTAACTCATCACAATGAAAACTTTAGCAAAGAGCATCATGATGACTTATCTTTCAGCATGTTATCAAATAATGAAAAAACAATAAATCCATATTTTTCCACTCAACATATCAGGAAATAACAAAAGTCCATGTGATGACTTTACAATATGGATAGTGTAAACACAAGAGGTCCACATTCATGCAAGGCCTTTTGTGTGACTTTTTGGATAAAATCCATGCATTCCCATCTTGCTTTAAAATATTAAAACAAGAAACAATTCAAGAAAAATTAATAAAAAGATCCAACTGTCATCTGGAAAAAAAGAAAACAAAACAAAATTCAAACTCATAGTCTAGAAAAGTCAAAATGCTTCAGGCTGGATTGCGTGAAATAGAAACAAAATTTCAACAATGATACAAACAGTAATGAGAACAGCTAGAAATTAGAAAATCATAAATTCAAATATGATCTGAGAAACAGATAACACTCAGAACACCAGGACTGCATGATTATTTGAACAGAGTGGTTTTCCTTTTTAGAGTTCAGAAGTTTATTCACTGAGATTTTCATCATGAGTCAACTTTTTTTCAAAATTAAAAGAAAACAAAAAAAAAATGTTAGCTTCTGAAAACAAACTTTCAAACTCAAGATTTTTTTCCATCCTTTCAAAGGGTCTTTTAGAGAGTGGCCACGTCTTCATTACAACACTAGCCTACCAGCAATTTCCCCTTCTCCATAACAAGCAAGGGAATGGAACAGGGAATATCTGGAATGAAAGTAAAATGTTGGGTTCCTTCTAGGAATGGGTCCAAAAGTAATTTAAAAGCATCTTTCAGTAGCCCCTCCCAGAAAGCATTGCCTTCAGATGATCACAGGGAGACTTCCCAGTTACCCAAAAGTTCAGCTGTGGACTGACATTTCCCTGGACACCCCAAGGACTGAGCAGAGTCCATCAACTGTCCAACTTGAAGACAGAGTCCCTGAAAATTCCAGTTCATTTTCTTTTGGATAGAGCAAAATTCATGTGTGTAACGTCCCACAGTTTCAGTTAGAAAATGATCTGATGATATCTGGTGGACTGGGCTTAAAACACCAACCCCAGCATTAGAACCCCGTGGACCTTACTCGAGCAGAAGTTGTTACAGTAGCTGTTAACTTCATCCTTAGCTCATGTTGGCTCAAAGAGCTATAATCCCACCTTGTTAAGTTCTAACTATTAATACAATTCTGTATTATGATCTCCACTTTACAGACAAGGCGACAGTCCCAACGACGTGAAATAATTTGTTCAAAGATGTGTGTGTGTTAGTGTTCAGTCGTATCTGACTCTTTGCGACCCCGTGGACTGTAGCCGACCAGGCTTCTCTGTCTGGGGGATTTTCCAGGCAAGAATACTGGAGTGGGTTGCCAATCCCTTCTCCAGGGATCTTCCTGACCAGGAATCAAGCCCAGGTCTCCTGCATTGCAGATTCTTTAGCATCTGAGCCACCAGGGAAGCAGCACATGCAGGTATTAATGCAAAGTTGGTATTCAAGCCATTCCGACTCCAAAACATTTTACTGAGATGGTTAGGAGACTAAGTAACCTGTCCTCACTCTCAGCAAAGAAAACATCTGCAAAATATTAACCATAAGGCCCATATAAATGATGACCTGTACTATTTCCTCATGAAATTAGTCATCAATGTCTACATGAAGATTATCTGCTGAGAAGCCTACAACATTTCCAAACGGAACTCTCTCTTCCTCTGCTTTTGACAATTATAGAAGTAAACTCAGGTTAAAATCAACCATCCTGCGGCAATTTAAAGGGGAGCAGGGTCTATACTGGGAAGAAGCTCTTCTACTCGATGCTCATCTGGGATTAAAGGATAGGGGATGCTCTGGCCTCCAGGCTTAGAGGTTGGTTATTTATGAGAACTAAATAGCAGACACACCTGTTCCCCCATGAAATTACACATCTGGGAGTCACAGGAACTCTGCCAGGGGGGAAGAGAGGTAGCAAAGAAAAAGACAATTATTTTAATTTACCTCCTCCTGAAATGATTTCTGCCTGCAACAGGAACTGTAGACGGTATCATGTGATTCCACTCAGAATTTAAAAACCTGTCACACACTCATGGGCCATGTGAGGAAGAATGACATAGGATTGAGAATCAACAGACCTGAGATTGCAAACATATACTGCTCTTTATATTTTCCCTGCATTTATGCTAGTATTTTCTATACTGAGTTTTTGTGATTGGCAATGGTAGTCTACTGTTTATATTGTGGGTTTGTTTTCTGCTTTTTTTTTACTACTTGTTTTTTTTAATTAAAAAAAAAATGGCCATGTCACCTGTCACGTGGGATCTTAGTTCCCCAGCACAGATAGGGCCCACACCCCCAGCGCTAGAAACTTGGAGTCTTAACCACTCAACTACCAGGGAAGTTCCTGTGGGTCTTTGATTTTAATTTTAGTTTGCTATACAATACTTTTAATGTATAATATAAAATTACAGATCCAGATACAATTTAAGAACTTTTTTCAGCATCCCATGCCTGTTTTTGCCACTCAACCAACTTGTGATGTAATCAGCTCTCACAGTAAATCATTATCTCTTAAATTTTGCAATTAACCTGTACATTGGCCTGATTCTAGAACTCTTGTTGACTAAACACTCAATATGCATTTATCCATTTGTCCCAGAGATCTTCAGTTTATGCCTCAAGATCCACTCTCCACATTTCTCTGCTCAGCTGTCTGCACCAAGAGGCTGATTTTTTGGGAGCCGATCCAATGGGCCCCATGACCCTGGGCTTTCAGTGACCATCAGCCAACAGGAGAGACAGCAGAGGAGTGAAGTCTGCTGTTTACTCCCAGGCCTCGCTCCCTGCTGAGCACCTAGAGTTGGCTGCCTGGCACCCCTCTCACAAAGACCACCAGTCCCACTAGGGTGCCTTCTCCTACAGCTCTTTTGCTGGTAGCTGTTTCTGCTCCCATCCCATCCCAGCAGTTGACAAGGAAGGCTCCCCTGCAAGTCCAGGTGCTGCATTATCTCCAGTTTTTCCAGAAAGCCCCACCCACTACATTAGAAACATTATAACCTTAATTAAATTCCCCACAAATGCCTCAGTTTGTGCAATGTCTCTTTCCACTGGGGATAAAAATAGATGAATAGGGCTTGATTCCTGCTAGTGTTACATGTCATCAAATATGCACTTAGGAGGGCCCTATGCTGGGTCTAATACCCTGCAGCCACCATCTTGGAAGTCTTGATAACTTTTAAACAAGTGGCCCCACATTTTCATTTTACATTGGGCTCCACAAATTACTTAGCGGCTCCTGCAAATGCAATACAGATGTTGGCTACAAATGCAATTCCAACAACAATCACTGCCATTTCAAGAGGTCTAAGGAAATGGCAACCCACTCCAGTATTCTTGCCTGGAGAATCCCAGGGAGGGGGAAGCCTGGTGGGCAGCCATCTATGGGGTCGCACAGAGTCGGACACGACTGAAGCGACTTAGCAGCAGCAGCATGCTCCAAATACTCTTCTTAAAATTGTATGTAATTAACTCATTTAATTCTCTCAACACTCAAGGAGAAAGGTGTTATTATTATCTTTAGAACTTCTTAGTCAAAGAACCAGAGGCACCTTGAGAATGTAAGCATTGATAACTTGCCTGAGGTCACCCTGAAAGAAAGTGTAGCCTATGGGATTCTAATACAGGCATTCTGGCTTCTTCTCTGCTACTCTGCAATTAGATTCCATTTATAATTAACCTAATAGCTGTTTGAGCAGTAATATACCATGGACTTTAGGATTCTGCAAATAGACTCCATCTCCCTGCATAGGAAGGCTAATTGCAAAGTTACACTAAGGACAGGAAATCTGTGCACAACAAATAATATTGAATTTCTCATATCAAGACAGCATAGCTGAAGGGGTTTGTAAATGTTAATAAATCTTTTAATGTTGACATGTCTTCTAGGCCTGCATAAAATCTAAATGAGATTTGCATCTGACCTCTTTAAACTATTTTCTTTATTGCAAACAACTTCAAAAAAGCGATTAAACCACAGGCACAATAAAAGTTGTTCTTTACTTCCAGAAAGAAGTTAAATAAACACAATATGTAAGAGATAATGTAATTAGATGGATTTATTTCTAAAACGCAGCATTCTTTTTGTAACGCAATTCCCAAGACTGCCTTGTTTAGGGAAAATACAGTGCAAGGACACATCATTGTGAAGCCAAGGATCTTCATCATCTTAGAAATTATAAAATAATTAAACCTTGGCTTAATTTCTATACCAACCAAACAATTCAACTTTATACAAGATCTGGGTTTCTACATTCTCTACAATAGGTGGGTAGTTCACTGCTTTCCAAGTATAGTATATGTGCTCTCTGGTTATGAAGGTTATTTCCTTTTCTCCTCAAACCACTAAGCAGACTTTTTACTAACTTACAAATGATTTTTTTTTTCAATTGGAACATTGTACTTTTCAACAGATTTTGTTTCTATAATACCTTATTATATTATCAGTTTTATCACAGCCATTAAAACAAGACTTTCACAAACCTGGGTTACTATTTGGTTCCATAGATTCTTGTAAACATCTCTGAAAATGGCAGGTGAATACTCCCACTACGATTTTTATCTGAGTTGTAATTTTAAGACCCAGGACTGGATCTTAAACATCCCCATCAGACATGGGCATCTCAGCAGCTCCCTTTCCCTCTCCCCGAATAAATGAGCCAGTTGTCAGGACTAACTGGTGTATTTTAAAGGCTATCTTAGCCAAGGGTATTATTTTAAGGGATGAGCAAATGGGGAAACCCCACAGCCCGGCCAATAAAATATGAACTGAAGGTGCAAAGAAGCACTCATAAATATTCCCTAGAACAAGGGACGCATTGTTTCCCTCCCACCCTTTCAGTGGCTCCTCTGATCTCAGCCCCTCTCTGCGTCAGGGAAGCCTCTTCCTTGAACCTGTGGTTTTTTCAAGCTGAGTTACTACATTATTTATGACTGCAAATGTGAGTGGCCCGTCTGTGTGCTCCTTCTACACACACACTGAGTGCCCCCTCCCTCCGCCCCGCTTCGGTATTCCAGTCTGCAAGGATGAAAGGGCTTCCCCCGGAGCTGATGCGGTTGGGGATGTGGCGTGAGCTGCCATCTCAGGATGAGGCGGACGGAGGGTTTCCCCACAGCCTCCACCTGCGAGGCCCAGAGGCGGCCCCTCACACTCATTCCATTCATTTTCCTCCTTTCCAGGGCTTTAGAAAAATACTTTTTCTTTCTCCGTCTCATCCTCCCTATTCCCTGCCTCCACCAGTTTATTCTTGATCTCTTTATATTTTCTCAACATCTCTCCTCAACTCAAAAAAGGAAACCATCACTCTTCAGACATACGACGTGTATTCCATAAAAATTCTATCAGTCAAAGGGTTTTCTAACGCAAAAACGAGTTGCATTTTTGATGAGCGTGATTTTTGTTCAGTGATGCGGTTTTTCCCTTTTGAAACACTTGTCCTTGAATCTCCTCCTTTTAAATTTTAATAGTGTTATAAATTAGGAGAGGCACAAACAATTAAATATAGTCCAGGAGATCTTCAGGGAGAGGTGAGGAGGCAAGGAAGAATGGGGATGGTAGAGAAGCAATTAAAGTGGAGTCAACAGCCTGCTGGAGAGGTTCCGATGCCCTGGGGAGCTTTGCTCCTGATGCGTGGAGGCTGCCATGGGCCCTTAGTATCCTTTTCCTTCTCGAGGAGAGAGAAAACAGGAGACTGTACCTCAATTATGGAGCTGTGACAAATTGATTTTCAGCTCATCTAAGCCTCCAGCCATGAAGAAAGAAGGACCAAAGGCAGACCCCAGGAGAGGTGGGGCAGTGAGGAGAGGGATGCCAAGACAGCCTGGAGCTGGAGAGGCCCTAGAACTCCAGAGGAAAGGCCGAAAGACAGGGGTGGGGGAGGGGGGAGGCAAAGAAGACAGGGCGGTGGTACTGCAGAAATGGAAGGATGCAAGGGAAGGAGCTGGAGGCGGCGTGTGAGCCGCCCCAAGCCTTCCAGAGTGGGTCGTCATGTCAATACCTTCTCTCCAACCGGGACTCCTGATCGAACTTCTAAAATTAGCAATTTGTGAGTGACCATTCAAACCTGCAAAACACTTCTAATTAAACTATGGTTATAATTATCTCTGCAGCCATGCCGTCCATCAACAAGGACATAGCACTAGAGAAGAACAGGGTCCCCCCCTGGGGCATGGTCAAGAATGCCAGGAGTTCACGGAGAAAAAAGATAAAGGTCTCCACTCTCAGCAATTTCTTTTCAAAAGTGAAGAGTGGGGAAAAAATGACTATTTCACCCGATATTAGCGTTTGTTATTCCAGGCATAAACCTTGAATATGTACTATAATGGTTTTAGATTTTTTTTCCCTCCCATCCCCCCTTCCTCAAAAAAAGAAAAAAAACTTGCGTGTGTTTATAGGTGTGTTTATGTTACACAAGTGTTAATAACCCTGTTGGAGGGACTACATAGATAGGCTTCTTTAGGTAGATCTGTGTATAAATTCCTCTCCACTGGGCACTTGAGTCAGCCAAAACCAACAATAAATATCAATGATGTCTTTCAAATCTGTCAACTGAGAGTATAAGCACATTTTTTTCTTCCAGTACCAGGAGAGTTTAATGATTGGGGAGAGTAAGGGAGAAGGCTTTCATTTAAAATTGTGAAACTATTTTTCTATTTCATACTTTAACATGCTAAACATGTAGTTATAAAATACAAAACAAAAACAAATGTAAGCACCACATTTTCATACTTTTATGCATGAGAATGAGTTTACATTCTTGAATTGTACCTAGGTATTTGACTCCAAGCCAACTGATCAAAGCCCATTAATAAGCCTAAAGTTCTTTATCAGAGAACTACATGTAGACAAAGAGTAATATAGAAGTGAATTTCCTGTGTTTGCTGTTTTCTGTACTTTCCTCTGAAATGTCTACAAATGTTACATCATTTTAATTATACAGTAACCAAGCAATCAAGTGAAGTTAGTTTCTAACTAAAAGGTCTTAGAAATGCACTGCTTGTTTCTCTTTATGTGAACTAGAGATGTACTCAAATATTGTGAACAAGCTACCTAATTATTCCTTTCATTTGCAAAGATATTTGATATATAAACTAACCCTTAACATTTTTGAAAAAGTGATAGCTAAAAAAAAATTACCAGAATGATGTTTTTGTCACTAACAAAATAATGTGGAATTGAATAAGCAAAATTCCACTGATATTAAATAGTTTTAAGGACAAACCAGAGAAATCAGTCTGTAAAAGCTGTTGACTAGGAGACTGATAAAAGTTGGCCTAAGAATAATGAATAAAATTAGGCAGAAAGTTTCTCTTCACACAGTTAATAATTAATATTTGTTTCTTCAAAGTGAACAAATCACAAAAAATAACTTAAAGGTCAGATTAGAATAATGTGTTTAATTTCATATTTAGTTATTACATTGCCTTTGAGGCAATTTATTCACATTTTATTTTTCCTTCTAGTAATTTCCAATCTGTTTTCTGCTTATAAACATAAAATTAATCACAGTTTGAATTAAATTTAATTGTTCTTGGGGAGCAAAACTTATGTTGGAAAAAAAAAAAGTGTTTCTAAATGACAAGATAATTGTAGAAAATCCATTATGTAACTTGAAAATGACCCAGGCAGGCATGAATAACAAGGATGTTACTAGACCCTTTTTATATAATTCAACTTATGATGGGAAATATCAACAGATTCTTTTCACATATTTAAATATCAGGTGGCTTCCTCAACACAAATCCCTTGCCTCTTGCTAATTTGATCATTTGCCCTCAGTCTCCACTCTATACATATTTTTAAAGACACTAAAAAAATAAAATAAAATCCTCTTGAGTCTTTGTTAATTAATGTTACCATAAGAAACACTGAAATTCTTAGCACAGTTAATAATGATATTACACTTTTACCTTTTATAAGTATGCTTTGACCTATTTTATTACAGAAGAAATACAGGAGTCAAAGCTTTTTACTAAGTAGTGATTGAGTTCAAGCTTTGGCTGTATTAGAAGGCATAGTCTAAAGAGAATAAAATAAAATTGTGGTTTAATTTTCCTCAGAGACTCCTAGGAAAAACTCACTTAGTATCACAATTAATTAGTCAATAATTTCATGTGAGACATTTAGTTTGGAATTTTTAAAGAAAAAGTAACACAGTTTATTACTGAAGATAAATCATTACTCAGCAAGTTAAGCATGATATGAATAAATAAATAAACATTTTCTGAAACTCATACCCAGTATTGTCTCTTTAGTGTAAAATTAATACTTATATTCATAATATAATTAATTTACTGCTCTGTAATTATAATCCAAGTAATGAAAATTTTATTGATCTAAAAATATAAATATGCTTTAATGATAAAAATGGTCCCAGAAGTCCCTGAATAAAACTGTTTATTATTATTGTTGGCTTTCTTATTCTATGTAAATTTATAAAAAGCAATGGAGCAAGGGTTCAAAAATAGTATTTCATTCCTTTCTAAAAAAACAAATACACTTCTCTTGTGAATGATCAAAGTATTCAATTGTAATATAATATATTACTAGGACAGATTCAAGACTTAGCTATTGTTTTATAAATCAATAAAACAATCACTGCTTTTTCAGTGATTTATGAATATATAAATCATGCTAGATTGTACTTTTTCTATAAAAATATTAAAAAGAAAGTTAAGTTATTGAATAATCTTGAGAAATTGCTACAAAGTCAAATATACCATGAGTCAAATTTGCATGTCACTCCTATGAGGAAAAAACAATCAAACTAATTTAGAATTAAGACATATTTTGATGGCTTGAAAGTTCCAAACGGAACCTGTTAATTACATAGAGAAGAAAAGGCCCCCAGGACACTTGATTAAGGCAACCACCAATGACTTACTACAGCTTATAATGAGAGCTTTGTCTCTTATAACATGAAACATATGATTTATCAGGCACCTTATCCTTCCTACTAGGATTGCTCAGAGCAAATGAACGGGGCATATTAAGCAACACATATTATAAAAGCTTCATGTGTCATTAAGATTTGTTGCTATCTGACTTTTCAAAGAATATTTTTTGATATATGAGGAAGTTTTTAATTAAGTGTCTAATAGAACATGTCAATTTTAACTCCAAGCAGATTGCACTTTAAAACAAAGTTTTAAAAACTCTAACATTAAGAATTGATTACATTTGTTGATTCTATTTAGTTTCTTTTTTAGAGTCTAAAGATAGCAAACTTTTACCTTCAGTGGCTACCAAAAAATTTAAGGAAAACCACAGCCCTTGTAAAATCATTTTAAAGTGAAGACTCTTTAATAATATTGCAAGATGAAAACAAGGCATTAATTTATCATTTGATATTGTCAAGATCAATTTTTTGGTATTGTCAGTATCAGCACTCAGTAAAATATAATTTAAAAAATTATTCTCTAAGAATTCTGTTAATTAAATAATTTTTTGATTGACATATTTTTATCTTATATGACAAGGAAAGTTTTATATAGGTAAAGACCATCATAGCATGTTTTGCATTTCTCTTGCCTCTGAAAAAAATCAAGTAAGTATGATGTATTTTAATCATTCTAGTAAAAAAATGTTAGAGTGAAAATTATTTTCCAAAATATTTTTCACAGAATTTCAGAATCTGTCCTTGAAAGTCTCTGATAGTAATCTTTTACAATATTATTTGATCTTAATTAGTTTCACATCAATATTTTCACAGTAGTTTCTGCCCTGAAATGAGAGTTCTTAAGTGGCAGTTAAGTTACATTTATATGCTTTTTAAATTACTAAACAAACAAAAAAAAGGTTCAGAATGTCACTTTTACCTTTCCATCTGTAAATATCTGCGTTATTATTATTTGGCCCATAGATTAGCTGTCCTCATAAATTCTTTAGACTATTGTCTGTTTATGCATACATTTAAACAAAATTGAAATTTTACAAGATGTGAAAAGACCCAAATCTACCCAAACCACATGTTTAATTTTAACTATATTAAAATAATATATATATGTACATATGACTCTGTTGCCTAAGGCAAAAATCTTATATTACATCAACGAAAAAAAGGAAACAGAAGCTGGAGAGGAGAGTTATAGAAAATGACTTTACATAAACATGACCACCTACCAAGCAGCTACTTAGCCATTAGGAAAACCTCCACTTTGCGATAACATAGATGAACAAATAAATGAACAACATACCTAAATTGACAAAGCTCATGACCATGTCAGCATCATTCAGAAAGTTGGCATCATGTAGGCTGGCTAGCGGAGGACTCTGGGTGGTCAGGGGAGACGCTCGAGACAACTGGATGCGGCGAGGGTACCCATTGGGAGAGGCTGGGGAGCCCTTCCTGGCTCCCCGGGAGTCTGCAGCCAGGGGCGCCCTCACGGAGTACTCCAGCTCCTCGGGGTTCTCCTCACTGGCCATGGCGTTGTACAGGTCCAGCATAAACAGAGGTGCAGAGGAAGCTTGTTTTCCAGGTGAAAATGGTCTGGGTCTGTGAGGCAAACCCAAGATAGAGAGAATTTCCCTCTGTATTTCCCGTCTTTCGTGGTTCCGTAGTCTTCTATAAATAAAACTGGAGTGAACATGATTGTCTCCCAAACTTCCTTTTGCAGAACCCACTAGAACCCAGCAGCTCCAGAGGAAACCCACAATACCCCTAAGTAAAAATACAGTCAGATGCATTTTTGTCCAAAAGCAAAAGTTGATATTTTTAGTCCTTCTTGTCCTCTTACCAGAAAGAAAAAAAAAAAAAAGATCTAAGTTCTTAGGAGGTATATTTTCCCAGTAGCTGAAAAACAAATTTACCTATTCTTCATTTCTGAAGTGAGAGTGACATTTCTGAACACACATTCTCACTGATTTTCCTGCTCTATTTTCAGTATTTTGAAATATGTCACGAGTAGTTATTTCTAAGAAAGCTGAAACTCGAATTTCCAATTATCCACAGTTGTTAAGAGCTTTTGCTGCATGGATGGAGCAGAAGGCGGCTAATATTATTTGATCAGATGACCTATGCATTCCTATATCAATATATGATAATCAGGCCTTTGGTATTGGAATGAACGAAAGTTGATCTTCTAATAAACTGTAGTTCCCACAGTGATCTTCACTTGCTCTTGAGTTCTTCTCAACCCTTGAGCTCTTTCCAAGATAAATCCTGATTTCTGAATCACAGATCTATGCTGATCTGCACCTTGGTGTTGGAATATATATTTGTCCGGCAGCTTGGTGATAACTTTAACATCTTTTGTGTCGTCTTAGTGTAAAACAAGACTCAAGGTTGTACTATTCAAGTCAATGTGTTTTCCTGAATTTACTTGCAAACCTTCCTGTAAGTCCCTTCACTCTCTTTCTCCTTCTTAGTGTTAATTCCACCTCCAGCAGACACAAATATACCAGCCCTCTTCAAGGGAGATCTAAAGAGTAATGTAAGCACAACCCTGCTGGGAAAGAAGAGGCTTCTCATTGTAATTTGAAACTGGTAAAGCAAAAAGAACTTAACCCCTTTGCTACCAGAAAAGCCTCCATTTTCACAATTTCATAGACACGCATCTCACACAGCACAGGGATGCATGGAGCATGTAAGTTCTAGTGGGGGAAAGCCAGTTTTCAAGCAGCAGACTGAAAATTTGGTCACCAGTTTTATAGAGGACCCTTTCAGATCTTTTTTTCTAATAGTACACATTTAGTGCATTTCTATATTAAGTCTCAGGTCGTGGCTGAATTAACATGAGATGTCTCTATCCTATATTTGAGGTTGTTTCTAGTTTTTACAAGTTGTTTAAGTTTACTTCTTACAAAAGAAAAGGAAGTTTCATAAATGAAGATTAATTTGTTGTTTGTTAATGACAGCCAGATCTTTTCAGAATAAAATACAGTAGAGAATTCATCATCAGTAAATATATTCTAGTTCCCAAAGCCGTAGTTATAATAATTCAATAATGGTGATGAGAGAGCCCGGCTTTAGTGATCTTTGAATATCAAGATTTTAAGCACCAAAGTATATTCATACTTCCCTAGTTAATGCAGTGCATTTGAAATACAAATAGCCTAAGATATAGTGTCATGACTCTTAACTTTCAACTCATTTCAGTTGAAATATAAGCAGATTTACAAATTAGATATTTCCCATATGTTGTACTCAGTATTTTGATTTGCCTTAACCCATACAAATAAACAGAAGTCAAATATGCTTTCTGACTACATGCAGATTTGCATTTTCAAAATCTGATGGGCATAATGGGGTACGTGCACACCTTTCTAACATACCCCACTTAATCCAGGGAAATGAGCAAAGTGCGTGTTTATCCTTAATGTTTAATGCCTTTAAACTTTGGAAGTCTACAATGTTTCTGTGCAGCTATAATTTTCCTTAGAAGCTCTCCCTTAACCTTAGGGCTCACAGCGCTTTCATTGTCTGGGAGGATATTCTGATACCAGTGTAGATTTATCAAACAAATTCTCAAACTATTATGAAATTTTAATGTTTTTCCTTTACCTAGAGGTGCCTGGTTTCTTATTTAATTCTTTTTAAATATTTCCTCTGAGGGTTTAAAGCAAAGTCATATTTCTCATAAATCTACAATTTATTGGTGAAGGCAAGATACCAAAAGGGCTTGTGGAATCTTATTGTCTGCATGATTTTTCTAATACAAACTTACTGCATTCAAACTTGATGACGCTGTTGAATATTTGCCCTACTGACAATACTTTATTAACAGCCAAGTAGCATGCCCCAGGAGCAGACCCAAACACTGACACACTTCTATAACATAGCTATCCCATGAATAGCAGTAGTTCAGCTTGAAAGTGAATTAAAGCATACCATTTCAGTAAGAAATGATTGAAACCACTAAACTCCTTGATTTCACATCCAAAACAAACTAAGATTTTTTTGGCCAATGGTGAGGATTCAAATCAATTACTTGTAGATAAAAACTTTCTCCCCTGAATTTATTTAACATGTCCCCAGATAAAAGATACTGCAGTTTTTCTCTTTACATTTTAGAAGAGATGGTCAAGGTTATGAATTTGCTTCCTGTCTCTAGAGCACAGCTTAGAGTTACAAGTGAAAACTAGCTACCCTAGAGGAAGAAACAACTCTTATCTTCCACAAGTGCTGATTTTTCTCCTAAGATGGAAGTGAAAAATAAAAATGAGTCTAGGTGTCACCAGTCCCCAAACTCATTTTCCCAAAGTCTGATTTATAATATCAATCAGTGTAACTGTAATTTAATTGCTTCACCAGGCACAGAGCCCACCTCTAGACTAGAAATCAGTTGCTAGCGTTCTTAGTCAGAGCTTTTCGTATCAACTCTTCCCCACCTCCCTTCCAACTCAGACCAGATTTGGCAAACATTCATTTTCAAAAGGATCAACATGTGTAAAGAGGGAAAGAAAATAAAGAAGAAAAAAACCTACCAGAAAGAGAGGGGAAATGCTAACCACAAAGCGAAAAGCTAGATTTATTCCAACTTAAAAGTAAAGGTGTCATGCCACATCATTGGATTTCCAGGTGGGTGTGTATCTAAGTATGTAAAGGCAATTTAGAAGATTAAGCATTTTGCAGTGGCAACGTATCAATGTTCCAAATTTCAGAGCATATATTTAAAAGCTGCATAAGTCATTGAACAGACCGAAGAAATATATTCAGTATGGAAGAAGTTGGGACAGGAGAAAAATCCATGGCATCACAAGAATTGTTCCTAAAGATAAGCACATTCCAAGAAGAGGGGCCTTGGTAAAAACCCACCTCTCACAGAGTAGTCTTTGCCTAGGGTATATGCTAATATAAGTGGCCTTCTGGTTGGAAACAGAGAAGATTGAATACATGGAAGAAGTCCTTCCCAGGAGGGAACAGTCCCTCCTGTTCATTTTTCCCTATCCCTCACAAAAATTGGACACATTTAGTCCACAGATACGCAAACCGACAACATTCAGCAGACAGATCAATTTTCCCCAGCCTTTCAAAAGAAGGTTGCAGTATCTATAAATCTGTGTGGTTCTGGAAAGGTCTTTCTGTTTCATTCCATCTGACTTGGACACGTCTGCAGTAACCCAAAAGCGATGTTAATTGTGGATATAGCCTCCACCTTCTGCTGGGTTAATAGTTGTTAAAGAAATATTGAATGTGAATAATGAAAGATAGTGACCCAAAAGATTTGAAACTTTTGGTTGGTATTATTTTTAATGAATGGTGACATTATTGAATATTTTTAAGTGAAGAGAACATACATCAATATGCTTTGGTATTAGCCCATGTTCCTAAGATTGTTTTATTTTATTTCATGAGAGTAGGTAGTCTGGTAGTTACTTAAGGAAGAATGAACCAACATTTAATCATTAGAAAGAAAACACTGTTAATGAAATACTGATCTAAGTGTTCATCTGACAAACAGACTCCAATTAACTGACCCTAAGAGACTGGTAAATCAAATTACTAAGGCAGAGGATTTATCTGTCATCCAAATTGACAGATTATTTAAATAGGTAGATTGAGCATTAAGCTGTTATTTAGTTAACCATTAAAGAATAATTTCATTTATAGAGTACACTTCTTAATTTTAAAAACTCATTCACAATGACTGGACATTTGGAATAATTTATTAATTCAACAAGCATTTATTGAATGCCTATATATGATTATTATGTGTTATCTGTTTTGCATATACAGTAAAATCAAATCAAACAATATACTTGCCTTCAAAAAGCTTACAATCATGTTTTATAGATTCAGTTGATTTAAGGGCATAAAATTATTATTTAAATGTTATTGTTACTCAAAAGGTAATTTCACTTTTTGCTTGAGAGTTTAGCTAGAATACAAGCACCATAAAAGCAGGGGCTGAGTTAATTTTGTTCATCACTGTTAAACAGTACATATTAGCAGCTCAATTAATATTTGTTGAACAATTGACTTTTTAATAAAGATGAACAATATTTCAGGGATTTTTTTTTAAAGAGCAGTGTTCTCTGGAAGCATTATAAATTGTAAGGATTCATAGACGTGCTGCTGCTGCAGCTGCTAAGTCGCTTCAGTCGTGTCCGACTCTGTGCGACCCTATAGACGGCAGCCCACCAGGCTCCCCTGTCCCTGGGATTCTCCAGGCAAGAACACTGGAGTGGGTTGCCATTTCCTTCTCCAATGCATGAAAGTGAAAAGTCAAAGTGAAGTCGCTCAGTTGTGTCCAACTCTTAGCGACCCCATGGACTGCAGCCTACCAGGCTCCTCCATCCATGGGATTTTGCAGGCAAGAGTACTGGAGTGGGGTGCCAATGCCTTCTCTGACATACTCATCGACAAATTCCCCTATCTCTTAATAGGAAGCCTCACCTACAGTACCAAAGGCTCCTTTTGCAAGGAAACTAGCCTATTATAGGCCTCATCCCACAGCCAAGAATCAGAGTGCAAATATCTAAAAGCATCATATAATGAGTCACATTAGGGCTTCCCTGGTGTTTCAATGGTAAAGAATCTGCTTGCCAACAGAAGACACAAGTTTGATCCCTGGGTCGGGAAGATCGCCTGGAGAAGGGAATGGCAACCCACTCCAGTGTTCTTGCCTGGAGAATCCAATGGACAGAGGAACCTGATGGGCTACAGTCCATGGGGTCACAAAAGAGTCAGACATGACTTAGCGCCTAAACAACAGTGAATTGTGTTAGCATTTACAAAATATCTTGGTCTGTCATCACAGGGAGCTCTGATGAGGTGAGTGCCCATTGAATTAAAGTGGTCCTTCACCCAAAAGAGCAACTTCTATTCCTGTCAATTAATACCGCCTTTGGCTTGTAATGGCTTATTTGTTTTGAGTTTGCGTGCTGTTTTATGACACATATTACAAGAAGCCCTGAAGGGGACCACTTTTTGTTTAACAGACATTAGCAGTGAACACCACACCTGCTAAGATTCAAGTAGGTGTAGAGTGTTGAGACACACACTGGGATGAGGTCTGAACACACGTGGAGGGTGGAAGAGGCATTTGATAAAGCAGGTTGGGGTGTCCAAAAGTCAAAGTCTTTCAACCCATGTTTTCCATCCTTCACACTTTAGCAGGTGGAAGACTCTAGAAGTATCTCACCAACATACTAACCAATTCAAAATTTGTAGGTGTCTCACAGATGAATGGAAGGCATGATTGCCAACGTACCCCTGTAATTCCCACAAATGGTGCTTCAGTCCTCAGTGGAAGATATAACCTATAAATGTTCTTCCCATCGACGCATTCAAAATGAGACAGTTCAAAGGAAATTTTTTAATTACTTTACCTAATGCAAATGTTCCTTGACAGCAGTAGTGGTTTAATTAAATAGCCCTGTGTGCTGCTAAGTCACTTCAGTACATAGGGCTACCCTATGGCCTGTAGCCTGCCAGGCTCCTCTGGCCATGGGATTCTCTAGGCATGAATACTGGAGTGGGTTGCTGTGCTCTCCTCCAGGGGATTTCCTGACCCAGGGATCGAACCCACGTTTCTTACATCTTCTGCATTGGCAGGCAGGTTCTTAACCACTAGCGCCACCTGGGGAGCCTAAATAGCCCTACTTTTCCATATTGTCTTTTTTAAGGAAATTGAGACTATTTCATAGCATCCTCATCAGTAGCTTTAGGGTAACGCTATAGGACAAATTTAGAGCCTCACAAATTAGCCCCAATTATATCACAAAAACTGTCCAACAGCAACAACAACAAAAAGACCTGTGTATATGTCACCCAAGACCCATTCCTATTCTGCATCATTAGAGGATACAAACTCTGTTCCCTAAGACATAATATGACAAGGAAATAGAACTAATAATGAGAAGGATGGACAAAAATGATTGATATCAAGGTGTAAGTGTATAACACTAACCCTGTAACACAAAAGTTCTCAAGCCAGGTTACATAACTACAAATGGGGAGCAGAGAGAACTTTTGAGAAATACTATTGATGTTGTTAAGGGAGTAGATCTTACTAGACTAGACTTTAATGATCATTTTTCAATATATACAAATATTGAATCATGTTGTATATCTGAAGCTAATATAATATATATCAATTATGCCTCAATTTAAAAAAGAAAAAAAAATACTAATGACTGGTTCACTAGTCATTAGTATGACTAGGCCAGAAGACCAACTAAATCGTATCTCCTAAGGAGGCAGTAGTATTTTTTTTAATACTTATGAATAAGCAGCCAAACTTAGAACCCATAACAAATAGTCTTGGCAGCTTCCAACCCATTATACACATGAGGATGTTTCAGTATCATAATAGAGTTTCCAAATTAGAACAAGGCTTTTGATTTTTCCTTGGTTGCTGCTGAGTCCCAGGTAAGCAATACATTGTTTAAAGAAATACACAATGCTTGCATCCAGAAAAATGTTTGCACTTATTTATATACTAAATACAATTTATTCAGCATCTGCTATAGCAATGAATAAAACACACAGTGTCCAATCTTTCCAAATTTGGAGGTTAGTTGTTTCTAGAATGATTTCCTTAAGTATTTATACTTGAATGCTGAGCTTAAAATGCAATTTCTTAGACACACAGATGGAAAGAATATATCCTTCAAATGGTATCTGTTTATCACACTTTCCTCTTTGCTCACATTTCCAGTTCCTTCCTGTATTATAATGTAAGGTGAATCGCAAGGCCTGCTCCATTATGTAACTCTTTAAAATTCGACTGAAAAAAAAAAAAAAAAAGTCATCTGAAATCACAGAGCAGATGCCCCTCATGCCTATCCCCAGTAGGTTCAGTTCTGAATATGCCGTGCTGCTGTTAGAGAGTTGTGTATATTCTGTGTCTGTGTGTGGAGGCACTGGCGCTCCTCAGAGGAGCACATGCACTTCCGAAACTCCCTCTGGCACTGGGGCTTCTGTCGTCTTCTTTCCCAGATACTTTCTATATTTAAAAGCTATGGATTTTTTCTTTGTCACCCTTGCATTCTCTTGACATCTTTTGTTCTTCCATTTTACAATAAACTCTTTATCTCAGTGTCTCCATTTTTAAAAACTTTATCCTGCCTAGTTTCCTTATCTAGAACTCTCTTTCAAGTGTGTAACTGCTTCCTTTATCTCTTACCTTTCACCACCTCTCTCTTCCTGCAGGGTAATCCTGCTCCCCTCCCCACCACCACCCTCCCCACCCCCCCCACCACCACCCTCCCCACCCCCCCACCACCACCCTCCCCACCCCCACCCCCCCTCCTAATCTCCACTTCTTTCTTCCTTCTAGAAGAGTTGCATTTTCCATCACTGCATGTTCATTAGCAAGGCAGTGATAACATCAAATGGTGGTATAATAATATTCTTCCCATTAGACAAACTCACTTTACTTTTAGGTTGCTTTAGGAGAACCAGAAGTAAATTCTGTAGCCTGTCAATCCAACAGTGTTTTCAGATGCAGATACAAACACTTTACATTCACAAATTTCTATTATTTCTGTCTAAAATGTTAAAAACAAATAATAATAATTATGATTTTGAATGTGTATTCAGCATTATAGTGAAAATACAAGAAAATAATCTAAATAGCTACAGAAATTATACCTCATTGCCAGTCCATACCTCACATAATGGATAATTACCTTTGAGTCCAAAGCATTAATTTCTTAGTCTCGATGTCTATATATTCTGACATGAGATACACTGTTTTTAATAGGAGGCTTTGATTATATATGCAATATAATTTAATATTATCTTTTAAAATGTCTTTTAATACTTTTCTATAAAACTATCTAGATATAATGCTTATCAATTGTATGTTCCAATTATTTTGAGGAAATAAAGTTAAGCCAGAGCATATATAATTTCTAACATAATCCAAGAATCCCTTATATGTAGATATAAAGCTCATTTACATAAATTTTCAAACAAGCTTCCTGAATCAGTGAAAGACTCATTAGGTAAAGATCAATCTGATAAGATCCCTTCCTTAAACAGAGCTGCTTAAATGCAGTGTTCAGGACTCCTTAAGCTTTTCGAGTGTTTTCTAGGTGGCAAAAGTTATTTCTTTGGAAGTCTGGAGTAGTTCAGTCACCCTGAGCTTTTCTCTTCCAAATCTATAGATGTTAATGGATGTTTGATTCTATGGGAATTTGTTGGCATAATCCTTCTACCAAAACAAAGTAGTGAATTATTTGGAACTACTTATAAGGATAAAATCAATAACTACAGGGCATGAGCTTAAAACTCACTGCCCATGCTATTTTCTTGGCAAGTTTCCAAATGTCATCTTGAATGGATGCTTGAATGTTTTCCTAGGGATCCACTATATTTTATCACTTAACTCATGCTCAGAGAATGTCAGCCAAGAGCCTAGATTTAGATCTTGGTTTTGCCACTTTAACTGTCCGAATGATCTTGGGAAGGTCAAATTGAAATAATCCAATCAGAGAATAAACAGGAAGGAGTCACTTTCTGGAATCTAAATTTCTTCATCTGTGAAACGGGGAAAAAAAAAAAAAAAACACCTCACCATGGGTAAGACTGAGCCCATTAAAAGAAGAGACTACATGAACAAATGGTTCATAAAGGTTGATATATTTCTTAACTCATCATGGCCACATAGCCCAAAAGAATTCCATCTGTAAGCTTTTCCACTAGTCGATGTACATTTTGTATTCCTATTGAATCACTGGATGGGGAGAAAAACACTTCAGAATTATTATAGAAAGATCATTCCCTCAATGAAGGTTGTTATGTCTACAAATAGACAAAGCTAGGCAAAGCCAGGAATTTCACCCACAATCTCCTACCATCTCAAAGGCATGAAGGCTCTCTCTCCTTGGTGACAGCCTCTTCTCGCTCCTCCTTTGATCAGTCCATTTCCATCGTGGTTGTTAGTATCCCAGTGCGGTGGCAAAAAAAAAAAAAGAGCTTTGATTGGCTAACTGCTCCTCCACTGTGCAAGAAAGAAAATGTAAAATGCACATCTACTTTGAGGTTTTCTGCTTGTGTTAATGGAAATTTGGTGAGTGAAACAATGGGGAGAGTTAGCCTGCTCAACTTTGACTCAGATAAGCAACACATAACTGAGGACTTGGACAGAGGGCTGTCCAGAGCACACTGGCACAGATGAAAGACTGGGGAGAGGTTTGCTCTATACAATCTAGAGCACTGTGCTTTGAATCAGGAGAATTAATTCAAGCAGAGGTCTCTGTGCTGCCCACTTTGTTCCAGGTAAGAAAGCTCGCCTAACACCCCTGCTTCAGTTACTTCATCTTTTTTTTTTAACTTAAAAAAATTTTTTTGGCCATGCCACTTGGCATGTGGATCTTAGTTCCTCAACCTGGGATCGAGCCTGTGACCTTAACATTAGAAGCTCAGAGTCTTAATCCCTGGATCACCAGGGAAGTTCCTCAGTTATTTCACCTTGAACGTGAACGTGAAGTCGCTCAGTCGTGTCCAACTCTTTGCGACCCCATGGACTGTAGCCTACCAGGCTCCTTTGTCCATGGGATTTTCCAGGCAATAGTACTGGAGTGGATTGCCATTTCCTTCTCAAGGGATCTTCCCAACCCAGGGATCAAACCCAGGTCTCCCGCATCTTAGACAGGGAAAATGACACCACATTTACTACTCAGAATTCTGTCATTGAGAATGAACTGACAATTCTCACACCTTTACAGAGAGATGACCCAAAGCATTTAGCAATAGAATAAGCGAAGATATTTTAATTGTGCTGGTGATGAAGAGGAGTTATAGTATACAGTATTTTCCAAGCAAATGTTACCATTTTTCTAAGGAGCTGATTACTATTTTGAAAAACACATCCTAGGACTGGTCTGCAAACAGCACATTTTGGGAAAGAATTAATCTGTGTCTCGTTATCGTTGGAAAGACAAGATAAAACAGTGATCAAGAGTCCAGCCTCAGAAATCAAACTGAATTTGATTCCTGGCTCCACTATTTCCTAGCTGTATAACCAGACTTTGTCTCAGTATCCAGATCTGTAAAATGGGGTTCATCAAATTTCCTCCTACACAGGATTTTATAAGGATTAAATGAGTATATAAGTGTAAAAAGACTTGGCATAGGGCCTGGCACATAATAAATGATAAATGCCAATTACCATTCAGTTTCACTGCTTAGTGACCGGTTTCTGGAGGACAGGGCTTTCTTCTCATGTCTCACAAGACCCCCACCCCACACCATCTCCTCCATGCCTGTACACAGCATTTGGCACATAAATACCCGATAGAATGAATGTTCATTCATCTGTTTCAAAAACGTTTACTAAGCATATATCTGTAGGTAAACAACAGTGACTATTAAATCAGTAGGTATTTACACATCTAATTACCTGACCCACATAGCTGCAATCTAACTATAGGCCATGATTGTGACCGGTCCAGAGAAGTGTTTCACATTGATAAAGCAGCACACAAAGTTTACCCCACATTTGAATACACAAAAGGTCCAATGCTTATCTCCTAAAGGACGTTTTCTTGTGCCAGTGTGAACTGTACCATCACTAGTCAAAGGCGACAGATGAGCTATAACAAAAGAATCTAGAAACACATGCTTTTAACGGTAGTGTTCTTATGTTGGAAAGACAGTTTTACTTTTTTTAATTGTATAAATACCAAGAGAAACACTCCATGGGGAAAAAAAAAAACAGTCATAATACGAGAACAAGGTAAGAAAAATCAGTTTGTGACTTTCACTTCTCTTCTTTTCACTGACAAACTGCAGTCAATTTTACTATCACTTGCATTCTTTCAATTGGGAAATAAGGACTCAGAAGAAAATGGAATAAGAATTAGTCAAACCTGTTCTGTCCTACAAATTTTTTCTTAGGTTAGATGGTAAAGGAGCTTCAAAGGAATAAGTCAAGTCATTTAAAAGGACTTTGCCACTAACACAGATAACTGGAAAATAAATGTTTACTCATCTTGATAGAATCAGGTATAAAAACTAATTTGGTTTACCAACTAAAAATAGCTGTTATTTAATTACCTGAAGGCTGTCTTTAAAAGTCATTTTAAAGTGAAAAGTACTATGAATGTTTCACTAATTTATATTCAGTATTATTTGCCAAATATAACCAGTTATAATTTTTTTATATATAGTAGGTGAACAGAGATAAAATCTCCAAGTCCAAAAATGTAACCATAATAAATAGAAGAGTATTTCCCACCCCCCCCCACATTTATAAGAATAAAAATGAAAGTCTTCTGGTGTTCAGACCAAACTCCAAACAAAATTCCTAAACTTCTGTTTTAGAATTTTGATGCCAAACTTTGGCTAAGGAAGTAACAATCCGCAGCACTGTTGCAAAGTTCTAAAAAAGAGGGTTTTATACAAATACTGACAGGCTCTGATCACCAGTGGCAATAGAAGGCGCCACCATAATTGCAGTCTCCTTAAGACAGAACTTATTTCAGGCTAAGAACGACAGCCAATATTTTGTATTTTAATTAAGAAAGCTGGACTTTGTTTATAATAATTGACTGTTAGGTCAATTCTTGCCAGGATACACTCATAAAAGAATTTTTGCCTCATGTAAGCTTTCATTTAAGATTTTGGAGCAGATTTAGGATTTGGGGTTGAAAGCTTTTTCAATTGCTTATTGTAGTTGCTTTCACTGTAATATTAATAGCTTAAGAATATATTTGCATATATTTCAACCTATTTGTCAGGGGCCATAAATATTTATTATTTGTTTCTTGAAGAAAATTTTTAATCATGGTGATGAAAACATATTGTCTTCTGTAAACACAAAAGCCAAATCGTTTCCCTCATTAATTTGTGAGACCTGGAAATGAATCAATCTTCCACAGTGTTATAACATCAATCAATCAATATTTAAGAGAGAGTAGACCAAAGAGATAATCAAATAACGAATGAAATATTTGAGATATGACTTACCAATAGGCTGATCTTTAAAATGTCTATCTTTTTTTATTTTGGCTGTCCAGATTAAAGTATTCTATACAATAAATCCTTTAAAGCTCCTGTCGTCAAAAAAAATTTTTTTTCTTCTCAATCATAATTATCTTCCGGCACATGTGATAATAGTAATATTGCTTAATGTTTGTTTTAAAAGTAAATTAGAGACAGAATATATCTAAAAATTATACCTCTAGAAAAATGAGGCTCAGGAGGAAACCAAATGGAACACTGCCACCTTTTGGTTATAGAAATTGTAAGGTTGCAGGAGTTCACTGCTAGTTTTTCTCAGTCTAAATACGTAGACATACTTCCATCTTTTAGAAATAGTAACGCTCTCTCTGTTGGCATGAAAACACCCATCTTTAGACTTTCATTCTTTTGGTCCTTCACTTTTTAGGCATTTCAGTCTCCATTTTGCAAGTTTGTCCCCAAATTCTTCAACTTTAAACCTGGAAACAATTCTTCCTGTTTATTTTGTTTAAAAAAAAAATGGCAAGTAATGACCCAGTAATGAAAAACACAATGAGACTTTTCTATCCTGGGGCTCTGTTGTGAATATTTCTTTTATTTCTCTTTGTACCAAACAACACCGCTACTCTGTGGAACAGGATTTTGAAATGACACACTCAAATTCCCCAAATCACTAATTGCATTTCTTTCAGCTAGAAGGATTTATGTCTTCTCACCCATAAGTGTTTTATGTATACAGTTTTAAATTATAGGGTAAAAGAAGTGATACAGTGGGTGCCTAGGTGCATATAGGGGATAATTGGCGGATGAGAAGAAATGAAGGGCTACATGGAGACATAGATTTCATGTAGGGCAGGATCTGAAATTATGATGTTTTTCTAAGCATGGGGACAAAACAAGGAAAATAAAGAATGGAAGAGTAGACAGACTTAACAAATAAAGTAAAGAAAAGAACTGGTTGAACAGATGAAAGTGATGAAAGCTAAAGTCACTCAGTCGTGTCCAACTCTTTGTGACCCCATGGACTATAGAATCCGTGGAATTCTCCAGCCCACTGGAGTGAGTGCCCTTTCCTTTCCCCAGGGGATCTTCCCAACACAGGGATTGAACCCAGGTCTCTCACATGGCAGGCGGACTCTGTACCAGCTGAGCCACAAGGCAAGCCCAGTTGAACAGTATATTATACTATTTTTTGTCAGTCCAGTTATTACCCAGTCCTCTGGCTATAAAAGTGGAAAAACAGTATGCAACATATAATCAAAATAATAATTAAAATATACATATGAGTTCCCTGGTGGCTCAGATGGTAAACAATCTGCCTGCAATGCAAGAAACCTGGGTTCAATCCTTGGGTCAGGAAGTTCCCTTGGAGAAGGGAAGGGCTACCCACTCCAATATTCTTACCTGGAGAATTCCATGGACAGAGGAACCAGGTGCACTACAGTCCATGGGGTCAGGAGGAGTTAGAAATGAATGAGCAACTAACACTGTCTTTCCTGAGTTTAAAGAAAAGAAAGAGAAATCCCTGAGAGCCAGTAAAAAAGAAATGTAAAACAAAAGCTTTGTAAAGTGACTCAGTAGATGTTGAAGGGGTTATTAGACCCAAATGAAACCTCATTCTTAGATGCAATGGATTAGATGTCTATTTGGGATAAGAACATGACCTTGGACGTGAGCTTGGGTGAAGGACCTGAGATCCCTGTAAAAAGCCAGGAGAACGGAAGAATGACTCCTGAGTGGCAGAAAAGTGAAAGTCGCTCAGTCGTGTCTGACTCTTTGCAACCCGTAGACGATACAGTCCACGGAATTCTCAGGCCAGAATACTGGAGTGGGTGGCCTTTCCCTTCTCCAGGGGATCTTCCCAACCCAGGGATCGAACCCAGGTCTCCCTCATTGCAGGTGAATTCTTCACCAGTTGAGCCACAAGGGAAGCCAAGTAACAAGGATATTTGATTCTGCTTGAGGATCTAAATAGGAAAACAATATTCCCTTTTAAAAATTAAAACAAATGACTTCACAATACTAATCTCCAAGTTCAGTTCAGACACTCAGTCATTTCCGAATCCCCAAGGATTATAGTGAAATCCTCAAGTCTAGGGGAAAAAAAAAAAAAAAAAAACTAGTGTGAAACCAATTGAACAAACATGAGTATATAATATCATATCCTAAGGTACACAGTATTCCAACAAAGGAACTGAAGAGAACTTCAAAATCATAAATTGCAAACTGCACAAGCAAACCATCTAATAATTAGCAGGAGCCCTTAAATAAAACAGCTAGAGGCGTCACCCATGCCAGCCTGGAGGAAGTAAAGCCATCTGAAATAGATTGTTTTAAAATATGCTTAAAATGGTGAAAGAGATAACAGAAGAAATAGAAACCATAATTTTTAAAAGCAGGATATAAAAAAGAATGTGATGATTTAGGGGGGAAATTTAATTTAAAAAATTTAAATTATTACCATTTTTTAAAAAAAATCAGTGAATGATTTAAACAACCAACCAGACACAACTGAAAGAAAAAGGAATGAACCAGAAGATCTACCTGGGAAGTCTACCCAAAGGCACTCAAAATATAAAGTGAGAAACACATGCAAAAAGGAAGCGCTGGAAATCTCTGCAAAATATTATGGCAAGTTTCTCTTCAATAAACTTAGGGTGTTTTTCTCAATGAAAAATGTATAAGCAGATTTCAGGAATAACTCCTCTGTTTATCACCACTGCTGTCTTCTCAAATATTGCTTGAAATAATAAGAAAAGAATTTATGCGCAAGTTGCCAAATAATGAGAGCTTTTTAAATTACTGAAGTTAAGAATTTTTACATGCTCTACAATGTAGAAACTTGAATTCTTCAAGATAATTCTAGCTTTGCCATTAGGTCCCCTAAATATAACGGGAGGTCTCTAAAATAGCTTCTTCTGTATTTGTGCTCAAGCGCAACTGGTTCCCTGAAAATGTGGATTGATCATATTGACTTGCCCTTAAAAGTAAAAGAGATCGATATTTAAAACAGACGTTTCAAAATTAGGGTAACTCTATTTAAGCCTGTCATTTTACAGGCTGGGTATAAAGAATAATGTTATCAAACTGCTGACATTTTATGTATTTTATGACTTTGTAACTTAATAAATGCTAATGCAATTGATATCAACTTATGGACATTACACAAAGGCAACATTATAAAATAAAAAGAATATGAAATTTTTGTACAAAGACTCAACTCACTATCTTGAAAAACGTTTGAATCTAAAGAGCAATTTATATTAGTGGTAAAGGCTATATATATCGTATAGTTTTAATTAACATCTCAAATCTAAAATATTCTTTGTATTGCTGGGAAACTTTTAAACTCTGAATAGATAATAAAATTAATATGGTTTTAAAAAAAAAGAACTAATGAGATCTTGCTTCCAATATTAGGTTATAAGAAACTATAGCTCCGTTGCAGGGCTCTCTCTCCCTCTCTGGCTCTCTCCCTTGAACCACCAGCAAGCTGTCCTGTTGTGGGGACATCCCATCAGCCTATGGGGAAGTCCATGAAGTAAAGAGCTGAGAGCTTCTAGCAGCCACATGAGTGAGTGTAGAGGCATCTCTCTCCCCTCATCCATCACCATCAAACCATCAGAGGATCCCACAGCCACAACCACCAGGTTAACTGCATCATCATGAGAGATCTCTAGCCACAGACATCTGTGTAGGCTAGGGTCAGATTTCTGACCCACAAATACTATGAAATAGTAAATGTTTTTGTTTTAAGCTTCTAACTTGGGGAGCTATTTGTTATGTAGCAGTGAATAGTTACTTACATGAGCAAGATGTCATTTAACTTAGGAAAGGTACTGGTACCAGTATCTCAACATCAAAAATGTAATGTGAAGTGTTATCACTTGAGAGTCTAGTTCTGAAGGTTTGAATCAGCCATCAATCAACTTTACAGATATCAATTCTTCAAATAAATTAATATCAAAATCTGATTTCTTGTTTTTAAAAATAGTTAATGAACAAGCTAACTTAGAAAAAAATCATCTGATGGACATGCCATCCATTCACTCCTTGAGAAAACTTGATCTAAGCATGAGGTGTAAAATAAATTATTTTAGAATAAAGCTTCTCTGATATTGATATTGAGAACATTGTCCATCTCTCTACATAGTCCTCTTAAAACATCACATGAAATTTTAGTTTTAAAATTTAGTAATGGGGGAAAATAATTCTTCTGTAATTACATTGACTCATTTATTCAATAAATATTGTATTTATTATCTTATAGTACCATAAGTTAAGCATTTGTGTCCATACTGGGAATACATTTGTTAGGAAAAAATATGTTTAAGGAAGAAGCAGACATTAAACAGTGGATCACAAGTTAAAAGACAATAAGGTGGAAGTTTCAACCAACACCTTAAAATGACAAATATCAGACATCAAATGTAAAATATTTTGAGGGAGGTCTACAAACACCAGTTGCTTTTGCTGCTAAGTCACTTCAGTCATGTCCAACTCTGTGCGACCCCATAGACGGCAGGCCACCAGGCTCCCCCGTCCCTGGGATTCTCCAGGCAAGAACACCGGAGTGGGTTGCCATTTCCTTCTCCAATGCACGAAAGTGAAAAGTGAAAGTGAAGTCACTCAGTCCTGTCCAACTCTTAGCGACCCCGTGGACTGCAGCCTACCAGGCTCCTCCATCCATGGGGTTTTACAGGCAAGAGTACTGGAGTGGGGTGCCATCGCCTTCTCCACAAACACCAGTTAATCATCCCTAAAGTCCTCCAACCCAAGAGTAGTCAGTGGTCAAAAATAGAGAAAACTGTTGTGTGTTGAAGGTCCCTCCTTTTCAGAGGGAAGAGTCGGACATGGTGTCTGCTTCTAACATCAGACTGAATTACAGATTAAATGAGTCCATCAGAGAACTTGATGTGTGTTCCTTAAAGCTGGGGGTTGTAGTAGATGGTGTGTTACTCCCATCTTGTTGTTGTTCGGTCGCTCATTTGTGTCTGACTCTTTGCGACCCCGTGGATGGTAGCACTCCAGGCTTCCCTGACCTCAACCATCTCCCAAAGCCTGCTCCAACTGATGTTCATTAAGTCAGTGATGCCATCCAACCATCTCATCCTCTGTCGTCCCCTTCTCCTCCTGCCTTCAATCTTTCTCAGCATCAGGGTCTTTTCTAAAGAGTCAGTTCTTTGCATCACGTGGCCAAAGTATTGGAGTTTTAACTTCAGCATCGGTCCTTCCAAGAAATATTCAGGACTGATTTCCTTTAGGATGGACTGGGTTTGGTCTCCTTGCAGTCCAAGGGACTCTCAAGAGTCTTCTCCAACACCACAGTTCAAACATCAATTCTTCAGTGCTCAGCTTTCTTTATGGTCCAACTCTCACATCTTACATGACTTACATGACTTAGTAAGTCATTTTAGTCTTACATGACTAATGGAAAAACCATAGCTTTGACTAGATGGACCTTTGTTGGCAAAGTAATATCTCTGCTTAAGATATGGGAATACCAGACCACCTGATCTGCCTCTTGAGAAATTTGTATGCAGGTCAGGAAGCAACAGTTAGAACTGGACATGGAACAACAGACTGGTTCCAAATAGGAAAAGGAGTACGTCAAGGCTGTATATTGTCACCCTGCTTATTTAACTTATATGCAGAGTACATCATAAGAAATGCTGGACAGGAAGAAACACAAGCTGGAATCAAGATTGCCGGGAGAAATATCAATAATCTCAGATATGCAGATGACACAACCCTTATGGCAGAAAGCAAAGAAAAACTAAAGAGCCTGTTGATGAAAGTAAAAGTGGAAAGTGAAAAAGTTGGCTTAAAGCTCAACATTCAGAAAACGAAGATCATGGCATCCTGTCCCATCACTTTATGGGAAATAGATGGGGAAACAGTAGAAACAGTGTCAGACTTTATTTTCCTGGGCTCCAAAATCACTGCAGATGGTGACTGCAGCCATGAAATTAAAAGACGCTTACTCCTTGGAAGGAAAGTTATGACCAACCTAGATAGCATATTGAAAAGCAGAGACATTACTTTGCCAACAAAGGTTCATCTAGTCAAGGCTATGGTTTTTCCTGTGGTCATGTATGGATGTGAGAGCTGGACTGTGAAGAAGGCTGAGTGCCGAAGAATTGATGCTTTTGAACTGTGGTGTTGGATAAGACTCTTGAGAGTCCCTTGGACTGCAAGGAGATCCAAGCAGTCCATTCTGAAGGAGATCAGCCCTGGGATTTCTTTGGAAGGAATGATGCTAAAGCTGAAACTCCAGTACTTTGGCCACCTCATGGGAAGAGTTGACTCATTGGAAAAGACTCTGATGCTGGGACGGATTGGGGGCAAAAGGAGAAGGGGACGACAGAGGATGAGATGGCTGGATGGCATCACCTTCTTGATGGACGTGAATCTGAGTGAACTCTGGGAGTTGGTGATGGACAGGGAGGCCTGGCGTGCTGCGATTCATGGGGTCGCAAAGAGTCGGATATGACTGAGCAACTGATCTGATCTGGTCTAGGTTGGTCATAGCTTTTCTTCCAAGGAACAAGAGTCTTTCAATTTCATGGCTGCAGTCACTATCTGCAGTGATTATTGGAGTCCAAGAAAATAAAGTCTGTCACTGTTTCCCCAACTATTTGCTATGAAGGGGTGGGACCAGATGCCATGATCTTCATTTTTTGAATGTAGTTTTTAGCCAGATTTTTCACTCTCCTCTTTCACTTTCATCAAGAGGCTCTTTAATTTCTCTTTGCTTTCTGCCATAAGGGTAGTGTAATCTGCCTATCTGAGGTTATTGATACTTCTATTGGCAATATTGATTCCAGATTGTGCTTCATCCAGCCCAGCATTTTACATGATATACTCTGCATGTAAGTTAAATAAGCAGGGTGACAGTATATAGCCTTAACATACTGCTTTCCCAATTTGGAACCAGTTCATTGTTCCATGTCAGGTTCTAACTGTTGCTTCTTGACCTGCATACCGATTTCTCAGGAGGCAGGTAAGGTGGTCTGGTATTCCCATCTCTTGAAGAACTTTCCAGTTTGTGTGGTCCACACAGTCAAAGGCTTTGGCATAGTCAATGAAACAGAAGTAGATATTCTTCTGGAATTCTCTTGCTTTTTATGTGATCCAACAGATGTTGGCAAATTGATCTCTGGTTCCTCTGCCTTTTCTAAATCCAGCTTGAACACCTGGAAGTTCTTGGTTCACATACTTTTGAAGCCTAGCTTGGAGAATTTTGAGCATTACTTTGCTAGCATGTGAAATGAGTGCAATTGTTCAGTAGCTTGAACATTCTTTGGCATTGCCTTTCTTTGGGATTGGCATGAAAACTGACCTTTTCCAGTCCTGTGGCCACTGTTGAGCTTTCCATCTCCCATCTAATGCTAAGTCGCTTCAGTCGTGTCTGACTCTGTGTGACCCTATAGACGGCAGCCCACCAGGCTCTGCCGTCCCTGGGATTCCTCAGGCAAGAACACTGGAGTGAGTTGCCATTTCCTTCTCCAATGCATGAAAGTGAAAAGCGAAAGTGAAGTCGTTCAGTCGTGTCCGACTCTTCGCAACCCCATGGACTGCAGCCTACCAGGCTCCTCCGCCCATGGGATTTCCAGGCAAGAGTACTGGAGTGGGGTGCCATTGCATCTAGGAAATATTAAAGGCAAGGAACCATTGGTTAATTTCTCCAGTGATGGGAAAAGTAAGGAGAGTGTCTGACTTGAGATGGGCTCTTATTCCAAGAATTTAATAAAGCAAAAGCTATTTGAGGATTTTCTATAGGACAGATTTGGGCCACAAATGGTGTAAAAATAGTGTGTTGAATTGTGTTGTGGACCAGCCCACAAAGGCTACCTAAAGAGTGATCTGGCTGTATAGACAGATCTTAGAAGTCATAATCCTGTATGACTTCATCTTAATTAATTTTATCTACAAGGGAATTTACATTTCCCAAAAAAGAGATATTCTGAGGTTCTGGGTGGTTATGTGAGCTTTTGTGACAAATTAAACAGAAAATAATTTACAGAAATGTTGGTACAGCAATAAGGGCAGAAGATAGATAGATGCATATGAATGTGCATATATATTTAAGCTTAGGGATTAATATAATTTCAAAATGTGCTTTGTTAGGGAAACTTTATTTTCTTATTCTAAGGTTTTGCCTTTTCTGATTGTTTTTATATTAAAATGCACATTTATGTTAGCACGTTATAGTGAGAGCATATGGCAGGTTTTTTTTTATTTTGTTAAACAAATTTTAATTAATATATTTATTTTAATTGGAGGCTATTTGTTAAAAATAAGTTTAAAAATTTAAAACCTGGCAACTTCATGTCAGTAAAATTTGAAACTTTATTCGTTTGTGAAATCTAAAAATCTGGGAGTCATACAGAATCTGAGGATAACATTTTCATATGGACCACTGGAGGAGCAAAAACACAGAAAAATTCTCATCAAACAACAAAGCAACTCTCATCCCACTAAAACTATTTCCTGTTACCCTGTGTTTTTACTATTTCTTGCCACTGATTTCTACACTATATTTCTCAATCCATTCACTCTTTGTTGTCTTACTCATAGTTAAAAAGATCGCTTACTTCAGGGCCACTATCCTCATCTCCTAACCATTGTTTTAATTGAATAAAAGGTTATTTCAATTCTATAGTGTTTTACAATTTTCAAAAGTTTCACACACGTGATTTCATGTCATTCCCCAATAACCCTTTTCCCCCTCCCCCACTATGTTACCCATCCTTTTTTCACCCTCTGCCCATTGGAAACCCCTAGTTTGGTCTCTACATCTGTGAGTCTGATTCTTTTCTGTTTTACTCACTAGTCTGCTGTATTTTGTAGATTCCACATACAAGTGATATCACACAGAATTTCTCTTTCTCTGTCTGACTTATTTCACTAAGCATGATGCCCACCATAGTTTGTCCATGATGGTGCGAATGGCAAAATTTCCTTCTTCTTTATGGCTGAGTAACAGTTTGTTTTATATATACAACAGATATATGTATCTGTTCGTCTACTGATGAATAGTTAAGTTGCTTCCATACCTTGGCAAGTGCTACTATAAACACTGGGTTGCATGTATCTTTTCAAATTAGAGTTTTCCTTTCATTCAGATATATGCCCAGGAATGGAATTGCTGGGTCATATGGTAGTTTTATTTTTAATTTCTTGAAAAACCTCCTTACTATTTTCAACCATGGCTGAAGGAATCATGCTCCCTGACTTCAGACTATATTACAAAGCTACAATACCCCAAACAATAAGGTACTGGCACAAAGACAGAGAGATCAATGGAACATCTCCTTAAATCAACATTCCCATCTAGCAGATCTATTTCCTCAGGTCATGTCCACTGCCTGTTCTCTGTTTCTCTTCAGACCACCATGCTCTATCAACTGGGCCCTCATCACTGCACCACAAGTCATTCATTGCCAGATTGCTGGCCCTGTGTTGAGTGTGTTCCCAGTGGTTCCTCCACTGGTCTAGTCTCCTCAGTCTCCCACTCCAACTCTGTACTCATCTTGCCCATCTTCAGCTGATATCATAAATTACAGAGAACTTTTAACAAACCTGAAATGAATTCTCAGTTTACCCCAAGATGGTTGCGTGCCTCTATCTACTTTCTTTCTCTTTTTCACGTCCTGTGAAAAGGTGCCTTGAAGCCCTCCCATCGCCTCCACTTGCACTTGCATCCTACTTTGCCCAATACCATCCTGTACCACTCATTCCTTTTTGATGTTTTCCTACCATCAGCATTGTCAATCATTGAACAAATACATACCCCTTCCAAATATACATTGGTCTCAATATAAGACAAACTCTTTGCTTTCACCTGCCAATTCCTTATCATTCAATCTCTCTCCTATTCTGACTCCCACCATTAAATCACCATGCATTTGTCAACTATGATATTAAGATTTTTGTCTCCACTACTTAGCTGAAACTATTTCCTTACATGTCAACTCTAACATCTTAATTATACTAAACATGGATTTTCTCCATTCTTGACATCTTAGATAGATCTCAACAGCATTTGACACTATAATTATAGTATTTAACAATGTTGGCCCATTATTACAACATGAAACTTTTTCTTCTGCTGAATTATATGGGACTGATTCTCTTCTTTGTATTTTAGGAAAGTTTCTGACCTTTTTTACTACCTCTTTGTCTTCCACTGTTTCTGTAAACACATACAATATATATATTCAATTATATAGAATTTTATAGTATATTAATATAATATAATATACAATATATGCAATTTTACTTGCATTCAGTTATATATATATATTTTATAGTAATAATATAGTATGTTATATATAATGCCTATAATTTAATAATATGCTTTATATATATATGTATATACACACATACATATATGTATTTATCTTAAACTTCTGTTATTTGGCCTCTTTCAGCTTCACTTTGCCCAAAGAGATAAAGTCTACTTTTCATGCGTCAGCTAACACCATCCTGAAGGTTACGACCAAACCAATATTTTTAGTCCTGAATTATTTCTCAACTTCAAGTTCTACATCTCTAGCTGTCCACTGAGTACTTAAAACTGGAATAAACCAATGACACCTTGGTTTCACCATGTAAAAAATGAAAGTTATTTGTTCTCCTTTAAAACCAGAATCCCCTATATTCCATAAAGTCACTCATATACAATAGGCATTGCCTGGTAAATGCTCTCCACTCTGGTGCAAACCGGAGAAGGCAATGGCACCCCACTCCAGTACTTTTGCCTGGAAAATCCCATGGATGGAGGAGCCTGGTAGGCTGCAGTCCATGGGGTCGCTAAGAGTCAGACACGACTGAGTGGCCTCACTTTCACTTTTCACTTTCATGCATTGGAGAAGGAAATGGCAACCCACTCCAGTGTTCTTGCCTGGACAATCCCAGGGACGGGGAAGCCTGGTGGACTGCCATCTATGGGGTAGCACAGAGTCGGACACGACTGAAGCGACTTAGCAGCAGCAGCAACTGGTGCAAAGTCTTGGAAATACCAAAATGTGATACAATGTCTATCTTAACAACTAACATAGTTTCTACCTTAGGTTTGGTGAAGACAGAAATATACCATGTAGTCTAATTCATAGAGCTAAGCCCAGATGGCTGTGAGTACATATCTGGGACTTCAGATGATCTAGATCTCCTGAAAGGATGATCTCTAAACTATGTCCTGAACAAAATGTAGATCATTAAAGAAAAATCTTGTTCCTTTTTTCTTTGAGATTACTTAACAGTAGTACTCAGCCTTGTGTGTACATCACAGCAAACTCTAGAACTGCTTTTCAAAATTGAAATGCCTAGACTGCAACTGACAATTGTGATCAGCAGGGTAAGAGTTGTGCTAAAACCATTTTATTTTTCCAAATTCCGCCACTTTAAGTCTTTGTACTGCCACTGCTAAGTCACTTCAGTCATGTCCGACTCTGTGCAACCCCATAGACGGCAGCCCACCAGGCTCCGCCATCCCTGGGATTCCCCAGGCAAGAACACTGGAGTGGGTTGCCATTTCCTCCTCCAATGCATGAACGTGAAAAGTGAAAGGGAAGTCACTCAGTCGTGTCCGACTCTTAGGGACCCCATGGACTGCATCCTACCAGGCTCCTCCATCCATGGGATTTTCCAGGCAAGAGTACTGGAGTGGGTTGCCATTGCCTTCCATTTAGAATATTACTGATTGCTCCCTTTTTGAAAAGAACCACAAATGGGGAGTTTCCTCTGAACATGGAAAAGCAGTTGATTACAAAAGCTGGAAGAATGCCCTGAAAAGTTCACCCTTAGACAAAGCATTCCAGAGCCATTTCCTCAATTATAAGGGATACCACCTGCGATATAACTCTATCAATATCAGTAAGAGATATCTTATCTCTTATGCTTGCCTCTTCCAATAGACAACAAGTTCCTTGAGAGGAGGGAGTTTTGCTTTTTCCTGAAATGTTTATTAATTAATTAATGCAAGTTAACCAAATGAACTGGCTATGAAGTATTCTATGAAAATGTAAGAGCAAATAAAGAGTCTTGGAGATCAGAAAAATCGTGCATTCAAGGGTAGGATATAAGGATGTTTGTGGCCAGACATAAGGCTGGGGAGGTGAGCATGACTCAAGTTGTAAAGGGTCTTGGATCATATGCTACAGCTTTGGGGCCTTATCCTAAAGGTTATGAGGAGCCTCTGAAAAATTTTCATAAGTATGTTGTAATTAAACAAATTTAAAGTCATAATTCAAGGCCATATACTCAGGGAGTCAAAATTTAACATCATTTGTCTATAATTTCAATCTCCATTTTTAGTCTACATTATCATACTGTAGTCAATTCTACGGAAACATGGTTATTCCTAATTTAAATGCCTTCTACTCAAAAATTTCCTCCCACTCTACTTTCTCTTCAGAGTTATTTAATTTTATGCCATGAAAAGAAGGCATCTGGCCTGTGGCCATTGGTATCTGTCCACGCTGTCATCCACTGAAATGTAGCCAACCATGGCTCCTGGGGTCCTAACTGGATCAACTAGATCAGTGATATTACCACGCACCATACCATTCACCAAGAAAGAGGATAGAAGAGTGAGAACAGGCCTGAGGAGGAATTAGAATAGAGAATGCTATCTATGCAGAGCTGGGGAGACAAGAGATTAATTAACTTGTGCAGGCAGCTCTGGAGCCTGGAGCTCAGGAGAAAGAGCCACGATGGTGGAGCGGGATTCATCAGTGCATGCCTGGAAAGGGTAGTTTCTCAATAAACACTTGTCTGCAATGCATGAGAAGTGACAGCTGAAACCATGAGTATGCAAATACACACAATAATAAGGTATAACGACTGAAAACAGGAGGTTAGGAAACACCAATATACATTGTTCTTTAAAGATCCAGTTATGTTGGAAAAGAAACAAGGAAACACTGATGCCACAAAACCCAAGGCAGCAGAGAATGCAAATGGGTGGACTAGACACAATTCTCAGTTTCGGGAGATCAATTAAGATAAGTTATAGAAATCACCTGTCCTTTTAAGCCACAAACGGATCATCAAAAACCTTTACCTAAAAATTTTCAGTGGGGGGGCTTTGATGGAAATCAGATTGCGAAGTCCACACAAAGGGAAATAATTAAAATAATAAATTAGAACAACTATTTTGTGAAAGTCTGAAAAGGCAAAAAGATAGAGATAAGTTTTCTACCAAGCGAAAGTTTAGAGTAAAAGGAAGTTGGATATTTGATCTCCTTTAGAATTAAAGAACATAATTTTTTCACTACCCAGTTTAATTAGTTTCAGATATCTGGTGATAATCTTTTCTTCATTCTTTGTCTATATCACCTATATCAAAATCACTTGCTAAATGCTGTGAGTGATTATTTCGTTCTCCTATCAACACGTCTTTAAAGCATGAAGGCTTCTCTATCTTCCTTAGTCACCTTACCCAACTTTACATTATCTTACTAAAGTCTTGCTTTGGTTAAACCATTTGCCTTCACTTTTTTTTTTTTTTTTAGTGCCTTCCTATTGCCTATCAAATAAAATAAACACTACTTTTATTTATGGAGAGGAAAAAAAACCTAAAAATTGTTCACTCACACAGTGAAACATTTCTACAAGATACCAGTTTTCATGCCATTTCCTCTGCCTGGAGATAACATCCTCTCTTTTTTTCTCTACTTATCCAAAACTCCACTCACTATCTAAGGCTCAGGCCAGATGTCAAGTCAACAAGGATACTGGCTTTGATCTCCTCAAGTGAAAGAGTGATCCTTCTTTCCCAGGCAATCTGGCAGTCCTAGATTTTGACAGATTCCATCACACTTTTCATACACTATATGTGCTAAAGTTACTGCTGTGTTTAACTCTCCTAATCAGATGGAAAGAGCTTGCAAATAGAGAATGCAGCTTGTGTATTTCTCAGCCCTCAGAGAGCCTTAGACAATAGATGTTCAATAATACCAGGAAATATGCAGATCCATCTGTACATAGTGTTACTGCAACAAGAATGAGGGGAAAGATCAGATACAGAAGAGTGGAATAAAATAATTTTGTTGTTGCTGTTGTTCAGCCACTAAGTCATGTCTGACTCATTGCAGCCCCATGGACTGCAGCATGCCAGGCTTCCCTGTCCTTTACTATCTCCTGGAGTTTGCTCGAACTCATGTCCATTGAGTCAGTGATGCCATCCAAACATCTCATCCTCTGTCATGCCCTTCTCCTCCTGCCTTCTATCTTTCCCAGCATCAGGGGCTTTTCCAATGAGTTGGCTCTTCGCATCAGGTGGCCAAACTACTGGAGTTTCAGCTACAGCATTAACTCTTCCAGTGAATATTCAGGGTTACTCTTTAGTGACTACAGCAACTACCTCTATTAGATTTTATATTATTTTGGACTTTCAAAGATTATCATAGGAACAAAGACTTCTTAACTAAGGCTGTGAAAAATAAGTTTAAAAAGGAATCCCATACACATAAATAATAATATTAATAGTAGGGTCTCCAACATACATTAAAAACACCATGAAGGACTTCCTTGGTGGTTTAGTGGCTAAGACTCCAAGCTCCCAACACAGGGGCCGGGGGTTTGATTCTTGGTCAGGGAGCTAGACCCCACATACTGCAACTAAGAGTTCAAATGCTGAAACTAAGGATCCCATGTACAGAATCAAGGTACAGTTTCTGTACCTTGGTACAGGTACAGAACAAACAAACTGGTACAGTTAAATAAATAAATCAAACTAAAATATAGTTTTAGAAAAACAAATACTATGAAACTGTGAGCTATGAAGGAATTCTATGCCTTCTGGGAAGTGCTGCGTTTTTTACCCTGAAGGAATTTAATGGTTATAAAGAGGTGATTAGGAATAATGGTCCCACGGAAAGTTGCTAAACTAAGACATAATTCCCACTTGATTCAGAAAATAAGTTTCTGGCATATTTTATGTCCAAAACATTTTGTATTAGCATGCTGCTGCTGCTGCTAAGTCACGTCAGTCGTGTCCGGCTCTGTGCGACCCCATAGACGGCAGCCCACCAGGCTTCCCGTCCCTGGGATTCTCCAGGCAAGAACACTGGAGTGGGTTGCCATTTCCTTCTCCAATGCATGAAAGTGAAAAGTGAAAGTGAAGTCGCTCAGTCATGTCCGACTCTAGGGACCCCATGGACTGAAGCCTACCAGGCTCCTCCGTCCATGGGATTTTCTAGGCAAAAGTACTAGAGTGGGGTGCCATTGCCTTCTCCATTGTATTAGCATAGTATATAATAAAAATATGATAAGTTATAGGACCCCCCCCCCTAAGAATCTTATAGTCTAATAAGACAGACAGAAAGTTGTTAACAGTGGGAGTTTATTGCTCTAGATTCAAAGGACCCAGCATCAAACTTAAGCTGTCCATGGTGGTCAACAGGGATTCCAGTACCCAAAGAATCCCCCAGGATCCCACATCCCACTGTGATGTCTAATGGGTTGCCATCTAAGCACATTGGCCAACACAGCCAGAAAAGGAAGTCCCCACTGGACAAGCCCTGCAGTTCAGCTATGGCTCTTCACCAGCTGTAGTGCAGGCCTCCCGGGAATGATGGCTGCATCCCAGGGGCGATGGCTACAGCTCGGCACAGAACCCCGGCTCTGCTTCCATCCTCCTTCCTCCACCTGTCAGAGTTTATGTTGTCTCCTCCCTTATCATCCTGGACTAATGCCCTTTAACTCAGATTTACTATAGATTAGAGCTGTCCAGTAGAGACAGAACGCAACTTGAGTGTGCATGCGTGCACACTAACTTGCTTCAGCTGTGTCCAATTCTATGTGACCCTATGGACTGTAGCTTGCCAGACTCCTCTGTCCATGGGGATTCTGCAGGCAAGAATACTGGACTGGGTTGCCATTCCCCGGGAGCAACCAAGGCATTGAACCCATGTCTCTTAAGTCTCCTGCATTGACAGTTTCTTTACCGCTAGCACCACCTGGGAAGCTGGAATGCAACTCAGTGACCCACATAAGTAATTTTAAATTTTCTACTAGCTACAACTTTAAAAGGTACAATGAAACTAGTGAAATTAATTTTGGTAGTGTATTCATTTATCACAATATGTCCAGCATATTAAGATTTCATCTTGTCAAAAGTGTATTTTTTAAAAAATTTTATTTTGTTTTTAAACTTTACATAATTGTATTAGTTTTGCCAAATATCAAAATGAATCCGCCACAGGGATACATGTGTTCCCCATCCTGAACCCTCCTCCCTCCTCCCTCCCCATACCATCCCTCTGTGTTGCTCTTTTTATTCTGTCTTTGAAATACAGGATTATATTTTACGCTGGCAGTACATTTCAATGCAGACTAATGACACTTCAGCCACATATACATAGTAGCCACCATATTGCAGAGTTCAGCTCTAGACATCTGATATCCATGGGAAGATTGAGGTAGGAAAATACTCAAGACACTGGGTGTCTGCCATCCCCTCCCTAGACTAGCCCAGTTACTGGATTCTGGCAGGGGCATGTGGTTCTCTGAGCCCTGACAGTGGGAATTATCACACACACTTATCTTTAGGACCTGCACATCCTAAGACAATACTGAGTATAAAATAAAATAAAAAAACAGAACATTCCTCTTATTCCTGATCCTAAAAGTAGTGTATATGTAATAACACTTTTCTGTTAAGTGTAATTGCTCTAGATGATCGCTATGTACTGTCTTCTCTTCCTAACTTGCTTAGGTCTTTTTTAAAGTCATCAGTGGGCTCTAAATCTTATTAAATAATTGATATATTTCTATTAAGAAAAGCATCTAGATTTTTTCCCTTTCTTAACCTATTAATGTGGCAAATTCATTAACAGACTTTATAATATCAAGCCAAACTTGAATTTCTGAAATATTAGAATTTCAGGGGGTTTTTGGTTTGGATTTTTTTTTCTTTCTTTTTTTTTTATTTTTTTACATCATCTAAATTCAGTTTTCCAATATTTGGCTTGGAATTTTTGACATATATGTTTAGGAGTAGATTCAGTTCCATTCAGCTGCTCAGTTGTGTCCAGTTCTTTGCAACCCCATGGACTGCAGCATGCCAGGCTTCCCTGTCCATCACCAACTCCCAGAGTAGGGTGGCCTGTGCTTGACCTTTATTTTATTGTCTTTATCTACTATTGATATGAAGGTTATTTTAGCACCATAAAATGTGGAACAGAATGTTTCCTGGTTTCTATTATCTTGAAATTTTTATATGACTGAAATGATCTATTCACTTAAAAGTTTGTAGAACTCACTTTATAAAATTGCCTAGATCTGAAATTTTCTTTTGTGCAAAGATTAATGTTTTCAGTTCCTTTAAACACTGTAAACTACTCAGGTTTTCTATTTTTACAGGGGTGGGATGGGGAGGGTGATGGGAGGGAGTTTCAAAAGGGAGGGGATATATGTATACCTATGGATGATTCATGCTGAGGTTTGACGGAAAACAGAAAAATTCTGTAAAGCAATTATTATTCAATAAAAAATAAATAAAATTTTAAAAGTCCATAAGAAAAGACTGACTGAAATTAATGCTTTACTGAAGATGAACACCTAACTGTTGTGGAGCCATCACGATGAAGATTGCTAAGGGGAAATGGAAAAGAGATTGCAACCCTGACCAATGGTTAGAAAGAGGAGTGGGATGTGGCAGAGAACCATCTCTAGGGCTCCCCCAGGTGGGGCAGAGGAAGGGGCAGAGAGCTCACACAGCAAGTCTCCTGAGCAAAGTTTCCAACTGAGGTTATTCATTCGTGGAAGAGCAAGTGGTCCCGCTCTGGGTGTTCTGCATGGCAAAATATAGAACAGTATGAAAAGCAGCCTGGACATTTGAATTCAGAGCTTGTGTTTGGACCTGATCTTGATAATTATGTGTAGGATGTCAAAATAGAGCTGCTCCCTTACCATTGATCTTCGGCAGAGTATAGTTGCGTGATGTAATTATGAATTAGCATGTACCACACTTTTCTAGGCTACTTTTCTCAAAATTTATCTAAGCTTTCTATTGTATTCTGAGAAAGGAACTCTCCAAGGGACTAGCCAATAGTCATATCACATCTTGAGAGTCTTTGCCTTCTAAATTTCATCTGAAAGGAGAGAGTCAGACCCATGATTAACCACTTATTTCCTGGGATAAAGTAATTAATTTATCCAGAAAATAGTAATTTGATCTGGGCAATAAAGTGTTAATGCAAAAGTGTAAAAATATACAAGTTGCTTCTAAAACTGATGAAATATACATCTAAACTATTTTTTTTTCACTCTGTCATGATTTTAGCATTGTTTCTATCATCGTCTGTTTAATATTAGAAATCGCTATGAAATATTGTGATATGTAAGGAATGAAATTCTAGCAGATTCCTGCCCCGAGGAATTTAGCAGCTTGATAACTGCTGAGGGAGGGGAAGAGCACAGTTTATTGACCACTGGTATGTGCCAAGCACTAAGCTAAGTGCTTTGTGTATACAACCTTACTCACTCCCCATGGTAACTCTCTGGGTTAAACATCATCATTTCCTTACATTAATGATGCAGTTTCAACTCTGAAATGTACACATTCAATAAGTTATTTTAAATCTAAAATGAACTCAAAAGTAAATAAATGGCAGGTATGTTTTAAAAATATTTGTTATATAAAAATATTTAATACTACATGCAAGGTCATATGCATACAACTTAGCAGGTGTACCATTGAACCCAGGTCTTTAATCCAAGGATCACAGTCCTAAACATTGCAGCATGGCTCATGAAACACAGTACTGACTGACATAAAGAGCTGCTTATTATTTGATAAATCTAGATTTCTTATATGTCCATAAACTACTTAACACAGCAGTAGGCACATAAAAAACAATCAATTGATTGTGGTTATTATTACAGTAAAATTAGTATTATTGATTAAGACAAGCCTAGTCAAAATATTAAGCAGTAAAGTTCCTATTTAAAAAGTTAAATTACTGTGCTGGAATTCACCAGATGACTATAAATTCTTCACTGTACTGTGGAATAAAAGAGCTCTGGGGAGAAGGATCTATGTGACATAGACATGGAGGATTGTGTGTGCTGCAGAGACATAGAAAGGTTAGGAGCCAGGCATTTTTAGAAAAAGTTGTGAGTATTTGTTTTCCTTTTCCCCAGGCTCAGATTTCCAGAGGCCCCAAACATAAGCAAAAGAAGAAGGGGGAAAAAAAGAGCTGAAAGGTAAGGTTCAGATAAACATGACTCGTTTGTTCAGAGAAAAAGGTTAAATTCCAAAGAGATAAAGTGAAAGAAGCAGCTCTGAGGACCAGGGTGTTCTGAGAAGGGGCTTGGGCAGGGTCTGGGTTTTGAAAAACCATGGAAGCAAATGTCTGTTATAGCAGAAAAGCCAGCTAGAGATTCTAATGGCAGGGAGCGCTTATAAACCAAGAAATAATTCAGAATGAGTCAGGAAGCCCCTGACAACAGAGAATGACACAGTCTCCTTTCCCAACCAGATGGCAGCCAAACTAGAGTGTTCAACAACACTTGGCAATAGATATCAAGATGGAGGTTTAAAAAGTACACAGACTGAAATAAGCAGTATTTAAGATAAAAAATACTTGCTTGCCTATGAGGTGATGTATGGAGAACAGTGTGGAGATTCCTTAAAAAACTGGAAATAGAACTGCCTTATGACCCAGCAATCCCACTGCTGGGCATACACACCGAGGAAACCAGAATTGAAAGAGACACGTGTACTCCAATGTTCATCGCAGCACTGTTTATAATAGCCAGGACATGGAAGCAACCTAGATGTCCATCAGCAGATGAATGGATAAAAAAGCTGTGGTACATACACACAATGGAGTATTACGCAGCCATTAAAAAGAATACATTTGAATCAGTTCTAATGAGGTGGATGAAACTGGAGCCTATTATACAGAGTGAAGTAAGCCAGAAAGAAAAACACCAATACAGTATACTAATGCATATATATGGAATTTAGAAAGATGGTAATGATAACCCTGTATGCGAGATAGCAAAAGAGACACTGATGTATAGAACAGTCTTTTGGACTCTGTGGGAGAGGGCGAGGGTGGGATGATTTGGGATAATGGCATTGAAACATGTATAATATAATATATGAAATGAATCACCAGTCCAGGTTCGAGGCATGATACTGGTTGCTTGGAGCTGGTGCACTGAGATGACCCAGAGGGATGGTATGGGGAGGGAGGAGGGAGGAGGGAATAGGGTTCAGGATGGGGAACACATGTACACCTGTGGCGGATTCATGTTGATGTATGACAAAACCAATACAATATTGTAAAGTAATTAACCCCCAATTGAAATAAATAAATTTATATTAAAAAATAAAATAAAAAAGGGGAAAACATAGGACAAAAGCAAAACCGTATCTTTGCACTATTCTCTTAAGTGTCCATCATCAGAAGAGAAGCCAATGAGAGGGAGAAAATAAGTGTAGTTAATGAAAAAGGATGATGCCAAGCCCGCTGACTCTAGGAAAAGTTACTTCAATGCCTAATTCAAAAAGAATGATGATAAATACAAGCAATGAAAGCATTGTACCAGGAAGAAAATTATACCTGTTAAAATCAATCAGTAGCATTAAGTAACTATTAAGTAACAAAGTATCTAAAGAGAATTACTTTAAAAAACAGTTTTAAAGCAACCTATTAAGGGTCTCAAGAAAGAGATCTCCTAATTTAATCTTGCTCCAACTGAAATTTGAAATAGAACATTTCCCACACACTTAGAAACAATCTATTAAAAAAAATCAGGCGTCTTGCGAATGTAATACACCTGTTCATTTTTCCCCCCAATTAGAAAATCCCAGGCACTGCAGTCAGTCTCCAGGGAGTAATGAAGGACAAAGGACCTGAGCACAACCCAGGCCTCCAAGGTCCTGCCCAATAAGAGTAAGTGGGTATGTTTAAACGTTTCTCTACAAACTCTATTTCTGTTCTCTCTCTCTTTTTTTTTTTTTTTTTTTTTGAGTGGAGAGAGGGGATTGAATTTGAACATTACTTTGTGAGTGGTGTTTTGTGCGTGTATAACATAATGAAACCAATACCACAGTAATCACTGTTGGAACTCATACTGCTGCTGCTGCTAAGTTGCTTCAGTTGTGTCCGACTCTGTGTGAACCCACAGACGACCTCCTACCAGGCTCCCCTGTCCCTGGGATTCTCCAGGCAAGAACACTGGAGTGGGTTGCCATTTCCTCCTCCAATGCATGAAAGTGAAAAGTGAAAGTGAAGTCTCTCAGTCGTGTCCGACTCTTAGAGACCTCATGGACTGCAGCCTACCAAGCTCCTCTGTCTATGGGATTTTCCAGGCAAGGAAAGTACTGGAAGTAGGGTGCCATTGCCTTCTCTGGAACTCATACATATCATCAATAACTTTTCCTAATTTGATCTGAGTCCTCAAGGAAGGCTTTACTCTTTATTACAGTATGGTCTTTCTTTACCTGAAAAGGTCACTCTTCAACCTCATGCTGGAGCTAGAATTGGGACAGGGAGGAGAATTAGGAAATCTCCTTAGCCTCTAGATAAGTCAATTGTCACGACAGATTTTGCAGACTTTTTGTCCTGCATGGCATAAGTTCTCTTGGAGGAGATTGACATTAACTCCACCATATAGCTGCCAGAACTTACACAGAACTGGGAAATAGACTCTTGGAGGGCAAAAACAGAACCCTGTGTTCACCAGGACCCAGGAGAAAGGAGCAGTAATGCCACAGGATACTGACCCAGACTTGCCTGTGAGTGTCCAGGAGTCTCCGGTGGACGCACGGGTGGGTGGAGGCCTGCTGCAGAGCTGGGGGCACTGAGTGTAGCAGTGCCTGCATGGGACCTTTTGAATGAGTTTGCCATTTTCTTCATTACCTCCACCATAATTGGCCCAAGTAAATAACAGCGGGGAAAACACAGCCCCACTCATCAACAGAAAATTGGATTAAAGATTTACTGACCATGGCCCCACCCAAAAAACAAGACCCAGTTTCCCCCTCAGTCAGTCTTTTCCATCAGGAAGCTCGCACAAGCCTCCTGTCCTTAACTGTCAGAGGGCAGACAGACTGAAAACCACAAACACAGAAAACTAACCAATCTGATCACATAGACCACAGCCTTGTCTAACTCAATGAACCTATGAGCTGTGCCGAGTAGGGCCAGCCAAGACAGATGGGTCATGGTGGAGAGTTCTGACAAAGTGTAGTCCACTGGAGAAGGGAATGGCAAACCACTTCAGTATTCTTGCCTTGAGAACCCCATGAATAGTATGAAGAGGCAAAAAGATAAGACACTGAAAGATGAACTCCCCAGGTCAGTAGGTGCCCAATATGCTACTGGAGAAGAGTGGAGAAATAACTCCAGAAAGAATGAAGAGACGGAGCCAAAGCAAAAAAAAAACAAAACAAAACAAAAAAACACCCAGTTGTGTATGTCACTGGTGATAGAAACACAGTCTGATGCCGTAAAGAACAGTATTGCATAGGAGCCTGGAATGTGAGGTCCATAAATCAAGGCAAATTGGAAGTGGTCATACAGGAGATGGCAAGAGTGAACGTTGACATTCTAGGAATCAGTGAAATAAAATGGACTGGAATGGGTGAATTTAACTCAGATGACCATTATATCTGCTATTGTGGGCAAGAATCCTTTAGAAGTAATGGAGCAGCCCTCATAGTCAACAAGAGTCCTAGATGTAGCACTTGGATGCAATCTCAAAAATGACAGAATGATCTCTGTTCATTTCCAAGGCAAACCACTCAATATCACGGTAATGCAAGTCTATGCCCTGACCAGTAACTCTGAAGGAGCTGTAGTTGAACGATTCTATGAAGACCTACAAGATCTTCTAGAACTAACACCCAAAAAAGATGTCCTTTTCATTTCAGGGGACTGGAATGCAAAAGTAGGAAGTTAATAAACACCTGGAGTAACAGGCAAATTTGGCCTTGGAGTACAGAATGAAGCAGGGCAAAGGCTAACAGAGTTTTTTGAAGAGAACGCATTGGTCATAGCAAACACCCTCTTCCAACAGCACAACAGTAGATTCGACACATGGACATCACCAGATGGTCAATACCTAAACCAGATTGATTATATTCTTTGCACTCAACAATGGAGAAGCTCTACACAGTCAGCAAAAACAAGACCAGGAGCTGACTGTGGCTCAGATGATGAAATTCTTATTGCAAATTGAGACTTAAATTGAAGAAAGTAGGGAAAACCACTAAACCATTCAGGTATGACCTAAATCAAATCCCTTGCAATTATACAGTGAAAGTGAGACACAGATTCAAGGGACTAGATCTGATAGAGTGTCTGAAGAACTATGGACTGAGGTTCATGACATTGTACAGGAGACAGGGATCAAGACCATCCCCATGGAAAAGAAATGCAAAAAAGTAAAATGTCTGTCTGAAGAGACCTTAGAAATATCTGTGAAAAGAAGAGAAGTGAAAAGCAAAGGAGGAAAGGAAAGGTATATCCATTTGAATGCAGAGTTCCAAAGAAGAGCAAGGAGAAATAAGAAAGCCTTCCTCAGTGATCAGTGCAAAGAAATAGAGGAAAACAACAGAATGGGAAAGACTAGAGATCTCGTTAAGAAAATTAGAGATACCAAGGGAATATTTCATGCAAAGATGGGCTCAGTAAAGGACAGAAATGGTACTGACCCAACAGAAGCAGAAGATATTAAGAAGAGGTGGCAAAAATACACAGAAGAACTATACAAAAAAGATCTTCATGACCCAGATAATCATGATAGTATGATCACTCACCTAAAGCCTGACATCCTGGAATGTGAAGTCTAGGCCATAGGAAGCATCACTACGAACAAAACTAGTGGAAGTAAAGGAATTCCAGTTGAGCTACTTAACACCATACACAAAAATAAACTCAAAACGGATTAAAGATCTAAACATAAGATCAGAAACTATAAAACTCCTAGAGGAGAACATAGGCAAACACTCTCCGACATACATCACAGCAGGATCCTCTATGACCCACCTCCCAGAATATTGGAAATAAAAGCAAAAATAAACAAATGGGACCTAATTAAAATTAAAAGCTTCTGCACAACAAAGGAAACTATAAGCAAGGTGAAAAGACAGCCTTCAGAATGGGAGAAAATAATAGCAAATGAAAAATATACAAGCATCTCCTGCAGCTCAATTCCAGAAAAATAAATGACCCAATCAAAAAATGGACCAAAGACCTAAACAGACATTTCTCCAAAGAAGACATACAGATGGCTAACAAACACATGAAAAGATGCTCAACATCACTCGTTATCAGAGAAATGCAAATCAAAACCACAATGAGGTACCATTTCACGCCAGTCAGAATGGCTGCAATCCAAAAGTCTACAAGCAATAAATGCTGGAGAGGGTGTGGAGAAAAGGGAACCCTCTTACACTGTTGGTGGGAATGCAAACTAGTACAGTCACTATAGAGAATAGTGTGGAGATTCCTTAAAAAACTGGAAATAGTACTGCCTTATAAGCCAGCAATCCCACTGCTGGGCATACACACTGAGGAAACCAGAATTGAAAGAGACATGTGTAATCCAATGTTCATCACAGCACTGTTTATAATAGATAGGACATGGAAGCAACCTAGATGTCCATCAGCAGATGAATGGATAAGAAAGCTGTGGTACGTATACACAATGGAGTATTACTTGGCCATTAAAAAGAATTCATTTGAATCAGTTCTAACGAGGTGGATGAAACTGGAGCCAATTATACAGAGTGAAGTAAGCCAGAAAGAAAAACACCAATACATGTATAAACACCAATGCATATATAATGGAATTTAGAAAGACGGTAACAATAACCCTGTATGCAAGACAGCAAAAGAGACACAGATGTACAGAACAGTCTTTTGGACTCTGTGGGAGAGGGAGAGGGTGGGATGATTTGGGAGAATGGCATTGAAACCTGTATATTATCATACATGAAATGAATCGCCAGTCCAGGTTCGATGCATGATACAGGATGTTTGGGGCTGGTGCACTGGGATGACCCTGGGGGATGGGATGGGGAGGGAGGTGGGAGGGGGGTTCAGGATGGTGAACACATGTACACCCATGGTGGATTTGTGTTAATGTATGGCAAAGCCAATACAATATTGTAAAGTAGTTTAGCCTCCAATTAAAATAAATAAATTTATATTAAAGAAAAGAAATCCTAAAAGATGATGCTGTGAAAGTGATGCACTCAATATGCCAGCAAATTTGGAAAACTCAGCAGTGGCCACAGGACTGGAAAAGGTCAGTTTTCATTACAGTCCCAAAGAAAGGCAATGCCAAAGAATGCTCAAACTACCGCACAATTGCACTCATCTCACACGCTAGTAAAGTAATGTTCAAAATTCTCCAAGCCAGAATTCAACAATACAAGAAACATGAATTCCCAGATATTCTAGCTGATTTAGAAAAGCTGTAGGAGCCACAGATCAAATTTCCAACATCCGCTGGATCATCAAAAAACAAGAGAGTTCCAGAAAAACATCTATTTCTGCTTTATTGACTATACCAAAGCCTTTGACTGCGTGGATCACAAGAAATTGTGGAAAATTCTTAAAGAGATTGGAATACCAGACCACTTGACCTGCCTCTTGAGAAATCTGTATGCAGATCAGGAAGCAACAGTTAGAACTGGATGTGGAACAACAGACTTGTTCCAAGTAGAGAAAGGAGTACTTTAAGGCTGTATATTGTCACCCTGCTTATTTAACGTATAGACAGAGTACATCATGAGAAACGCTGGGCTGGAAGAAGCACAAGCTGGAATCAAGATTGCCAGAAAAATATCATCAACCTCAGATATGCAGATGACACCACCCTTATGGTAGAAAGCAAAGAAGAACTAAAAAGCCTCTTGATGAAAGTGAAAGAGGAGAGCGAAAAAGTTGGCTCTAAGCTCAACATTCAAAAAATGAAGATCATGGCATCTGGTCCCATCACTTCATGGCAAATAGATGGGGAAACAATGGAAACAGTGACAGACTTTATTTTTTTAGGCTCCAAAATCACTGCAGATCATGTCTGCAGCCATGAAATTGAAAGAGGCTTCTTCCTTGAAAGAAAAGTTATGACCAATCTAGATAGCATATTAAGAATTGGAGCCATCACTGTGTTAACAAAGGTCTTTCTAGTCAAAGCTATAGTTTTTCCAGTAGTCATGTATGGATGTGAGAGTTGGACTATAAAGAAAGTTGAGCGCCAAAGAATTGATGCTTTTGACCTGTGGTGCTGGAGAAGACTCTTGAGAGTTCCTCAGACTGCAAGGAGATCCACCCAGTCCATTCTAAAGGAAATAAGTCCTAAATATTCATTGGAAGAACTGATTGATACTGAAATTAATACCTTGCCCACCTGCTGAGAAAAACTGACTCATTTGAAAAGACTCTGATGTTGGGAAAGATTGAAGGCAGGAGGAGAAGGGGATGACAGAGGATGAGATGGTTGGATGACATCACCGACTCGATGGACATGAGTTTGAATAAGGTCCAGGAGTTGGTGATGGACAGGGAGGTCTGGCATGCTGCAGTCCATGGGGGTCACAAAGAGTCTGACACGACTGAGTGACTGGACTGAACTGATCAAAACTGATCCATAAGAATTTGATAAGGGAAGAAAAGTATGAGGAAGAAGTTACCTGCACTCATACAAAAGCTTAAGAATATTCACTACGTGCCCCCAAGACCGTTAAGTAGCTAAACTGTAGGGCATGTTTTGAAGCACAGAAAGAAATGTAGTCAAGAAGGTGGGATGGTGCCATAATGTTAAGTTATCTTGCTTTCCGTGCAAGAACATTTAGTCTGTCTGAACTGGGAAGTTTTGTTTTGTTTTGTTTAGCAGAGAATTTACAAAGAGAGAACCCTACTACACTGTTCGTGGGAATGCAAATTGGTGCAGTCCCTATAGAGAACAGTTTGGTAATTCTTTTAAAAAACTAAAAATAGAGCTACCATACGATCCAGCAGTCCCACTGCTGGACATGTATCCAGAGAAAACCGTGGTCCAACTGATATATGCATCTCAGTGTTCTTTGCAGCACTGTTTACAATAGCCAGGACAAGGAAGCAACCTGGATGTCTATCTGTAGAGGAATGGATAAAGAAGGCATGGTTTATATACAGTGGAATTATACTCAGTCATAAAAAGAATGAGATAATGCCATTTTCAGCAACATGGATGGAGCTGGAGATTTCCATCCTGAGTGAAGTCTGTCAGACAGAGAAGGAGAAACATCGTATGATATCCTTTACATGTAGAATCTAAAAAAAGGTAATATGAATGAATTTATTTACAAAACAGAAACAGATTCACAGACATATAGAACAAACTTATGATTGTGGAGTGGGGGGCAGGGGGAAAACTGAGGGGAAGCAATAGCTGGGAGTTTAGAAACAAGCTGTACACTCTGCTATATTTAAAAAGGATTACTAACAGGATTCTACTGTAGAGCACAGGGAACTCTGCTCAGTGTTATGTGGCGGCCTGCGTGGGAAGGGAGCTGGGGGAGAATGGACACATGTATGTGTATGGCTGAGTCCCTTCGTTGTCCACCTGAGACTGTCGCTATCAGCTATACTCCAATACAAAATAGTTTTTAAAAAAAAACAAGTAAAAGGCTTTTAATCTTTTAAAAAAAACAACCAAACGTTGGGAGTTAAAAAAAAAAAAGTAATTTCAAAATACCAAACTAATGAGTAAAGAATCAGTTACTCAAAGTTGGCCTTAAAAAGTGATATTCAAAGAATAGTAATGGAATTTTTATCCAACTGAGGAATTTAATTAAAGTACCTCTCTAAATAGTGACCTGTAGAATCATAATTATACAATACATTTCTTTAAAATGTATAGCTCACCTAATCTATATGGGACTTCAAATATCTGATAAATGCAACTATTTATTACATGACAGAATGGTTGGAATTTAAATCCCAGAAAATTAAACTTCATATAGGAAAGAAGCTGATAAATACTACCAAAATATGGTCTTATATCTTTCTTTCAACTAAGAATTTAAAATTTAGTACAAAATTGCCTGCAAGCATCATTTTTTTTTTAATATTGGGGAAAATTCTACATCAACCATTTAATCTTAAATTCTTGAAAATTCTGTCGTCCACCATTTCATTTTTTTTTTCTAATTTTATTTTATTTTTAAACTTTACATAATTGTATTAGTTTTGCCAAATATCAAAATGAATCATTTTAAACTTTCTATAATCAGACTCTTTCAAGCTGGTATTCAGATATATCCAATTAGATTTTCAATCAGACTCTCAGGCATGTAAGTCATCGTAGTCCCCAGTAAAGCGGAAGTCCGTACTGGCTTCTTTGAAGTGCCTATTAATGACATCATCAGTTTTTAAACCATAGTAATTCATAGTATCAAACTATAAGTCAATAGAGAAAAATACACCTGACATGAGCATTGTTAAATTACATACACATTTTCAAATATGTTCTACTCATGTATACAAATGTTTTAATGGTATAATATTTTACATACTGTTCTGTGACCTACTTTATTACTTAGATTGTGAATTTTTCCACATTCAAGTATATGAATTTCTATTTTCATTTTTGATGACTCTATTTTGCTGAATTATAAATTTGTCTTAATTTTATACCTCAGAAACAAACCAGTAAAACGTTTGCTCATACACTTTAACATGCTTGTCTGAATAATCCCTTTAAAGTGAAAGTTGCTCAGTCGTGTCCGACTCTTTGCGACCCCGTGGACTACACAGTCCATGGAATTCTCCAGGCCGAATACTGGAGTGGGTAGCCTATCTCTTCTCCAGGGGATCTTCCCAACCCAGGGATAGAACCTAGGTCTCCCCATTGCAGGCAGATTCTTTACCAGCTAAACCACCAGGGAAGCCTGAGGATACTGGAGTGGGTAGCCTATCCCTTCTCCAGGGGATCTTCCCCACCCAGGAATCAAACCAGGGTCTCCTGCATTGCAGGTGGATTCTTTACCAACTGAGCTATCAGGGAAGCTGAAATAGTCCCTTAATTATTACTAAAGGTGGAATTTCTGGGAAAAAATACTGTACTTTTGATTTTATAGTTTCTAGTGTGTGCATGCTAAATCGCCTCAGTCATGTCTGACTCTGAGACCTTGTGAAGTGCAGTGACCCTGCTCCTCTGTCCATGGGATTCTCCAGGTGAGAGTACTAGAGTGGGTTTCCGTGCCCTCCTCCAGGGAATCTTCCCAACCCAGGGACTGAACCTGGGTCTCCTCTGTCTCCTGCATTGGCAGGCAGGTTCTTCACCACTAGCACCACTTGGGAAGTCTGCGATTTCTAGTATGTATTATCACATTTCTCCCTTAGAGATTTGTATTTCCATCAGCAACAAATGAAAATTCCTCTTCACTAAAATGTGGGTCTTTGACAAATGGTGTTTTATTCTTTTTGTTTATACTTATGTTAATGTTACTTACAAATACATATTGTCTCAATGAGTCATTGCAACCTTTCTTCCAGCCAGCATTATTGTATGTGTCTGCTTTACCTACCACCATGGTGACTATGTAACATATTAACTGATCCCAAACTTCCAGCTTTTTACTCAAATCATTTTACAAGCTTTCTCTCCCTCTCTTTCTCTTTTAATATTAGAAATCTAACCATGTTATTCTCACATTTAAACTTTAAGTGTCTTGCTTTGTTTGGCAAATTAAGTACAAACTCCTCTGTATCACATCATTCATAAGAAATGAATTTAAGAGGACCTAAGATTGTTGATGGCACCCCACTCCAGTACTTTTGCCTGGAAAATCCCATGGATGGAGGAGCCTGGTAGGCTGTAGTCCATGGGGTCGCTAAGAGTCAGATACGACTGAGCGACTTCACTTTCACTTTTCACTTTCACGCATTGGAGAAGAAAATGACAACCCACTCCAGTGTTCTTGCCTGGAGAATCGCAGGGATGGGGGAGCCTGGTGGGCCGCCATCTATGGGGTTGCACAGATCGGACACGACTGAAGTGACTTAGCAGCAGCAGCAGCAGCTAAGAGTCGGACACGACTGAGCGACTTCACTTTCACTTTTCACTTTCATGTGTTGGAGAAGGAAATGGCAACCCACTCCCGTGTTCTTGCCTGGAGAATCCCAGGGACGGGGGAGCCTGGTGATATCCCGTCTATGGAGTCGCACAGAGTCGGACACGACTGAAGCGACTTAGCAGCAGCAGCAAGATTGTTGACACACATAGCCATATGGCAGGAAAAAAATCAACTCTCAGGAGCAAAGGATAACCTCAACCAAGGTCTCATTCCCCTCTTGCCCTTTCCCTGGCCCCTCCAAACACATACATGAAGAAACTACGGGAGAGAATCAGCACCGAGGGGGAAAAAAAAGGCAGATCTTAACTCACAACACTTGAGATATTGAAATCTTGAATACAAAACATTAACATTTTGAATATTTAAAGAAATTTAAAAAATAAATTAAAAAGGTGAAGCAATTAAGTCTACCAAAAATGGACCAAGTATATTTGGAAAGAACTAAATAGTTTTTCTAGAAACATAAAAACATATAATCATTAAAATTACATAGGTATTTAATAACATATTAGTTAAAATTATTTACTTTCAATATGTGAAAGTAAATATTTGCAACTTATATTCCTTACAAAGACATATATTCAAGATATGTGACTATTTCTTCAAATCAATAAGAGAAAGGCAAACAACTCAGTGACGTCAACAGACATTTTGCAAAAGAGGACAACTGATGGCTAAGAAGCATATGACAGCCATCAAGGGGATGAAAAGCATAACTTGAATGAGATTCCACTTCCTACTTTCGAGAATTCCTAGTGCTGACTATAAGAACTCTCACAGATTGATTGTAAAAGTGTAGCTGATATAATATTTTGGGAAAGAGGTTCACGTCACCTTCTAAAGTTGAAGAGAACTATGATCCATAAGATCCACTACTAGGTATAGACCCAAAAGAAATACACACACACACACACACTGAGAGACAAGATAAAAATGTGGACAGTAACATTATCTGCAAGAGCTTTAAACTAATAATGACTCATTTCCATCGATGAAAGAATGTGGTTTATTCACATGATGTCATGCTCTACTAAAAATTAACCAATTCCAGCTATGTGCAACACTGCAGGTGAATCTTACCAGAACAATGTCCAGTGAGAGGATACAAAAATGAAAGAACATATACTGTGCAATCTCATTTGTATAAAGTCCAAAAAATAAATAAAGTTTAACCTATGAAGGCAGAATTCAGAAAATAGTTACCTTTGAGGAGGAGGGTAGAGACTGAACAGAAGTAGATTTGTGCTGAAATAAACTTCAGGCCCCTCACTTACATGGACCCCTTTCAATGTCCTAAGGAGACCAAGTCAATGTGCTCACATAATCATAATGTTTTTGTAAAATGTTTAAAAGAAACACAAATAACTGCAATTGGTTAAGACATATGGTTCATTACTGTCCAAATTCACCTCGGTCACATTTCCCATTTCGCTGGATGCCTTTAGACAGGGAATGGTCTTTCAAGGGATCCATCTAGAATGAAGATGAGCTGACTGTTCACTGAGGTTGACAGTAGTGTCAAACTCAAGTGTCTAGTATCTAGTACATTTATTTTGTTCACAATTACTTCTATGAATGGTTAAGTTATTGCTTTCATTCCAGTGCAGGACTGGCTTCTAGGAATACTTCTACCACTCACCCTGTTGACTCCTTAAGTTCTGTGACCTAACAGCGGAGAGCCAGAGGTCATATAGCAATTTAAGTGTATCCTACAGTACTAGCCAGTGGAAATATTTGGGTAATGGAGAGGAAACCAGAGGTAAAGCGTCTGCCTGCTATGCAGAAGACCCGGGTTCAATTCCTGGGTTGGGAAGATCCTCTGGGGAAGGAAATGGCAACCCATTCCGGTACTTTTGCCTGTAAAATCCCATGGACAGAGGAGCCTGGTAGGCTACAGTCCATGAAATCGCAAAGAGTCAGACATCACTGAGCAACTTCACATGGTCATAGAGAGGACACAAGGTAAAATAAACAGAGTAAAAAATCTAGTCCATGTAAATTTTTCCAGTCATGATGTATAAAACTACAGGCAGAGAATTTATTTCATATTGATGTCTCATGATGTCGTCTCTCAACAAGAATGTACCAGATAACACAACATAAAAATTTATAAAGGCACCATAGTGTTGTTTTTTTTTTTTTTTCCTTTTGTGTGGGGAATTGAGAGAAATAGAGTGTATTAAAATTCTCAGATTTGGGAAACTGAATGAATCCTAGTAGAATTAAAAAAAAAAAAAAAAGGAACCCTACTGTCACTGAAAAGCAAGTCTGTATGCCCAATGCACAGTGAGGCCAGTTCAGTTCAGTTCAGTCGCTCAGTTGTGTCCAACTTTGTCAAACCATGGACTGCAGCACACTGGGCTTCCCTGTCCGTCACCAATTCCCAGAGCTTGCTCAAACTCATGTCCATCAAGTCAGTGATGCCATCTAACCATCTCATCCTTTGTCATCCCCTTCTCCTGCCTTTGATCTTTCACAGCATCAGGATCTTTTCAAATGAGTCAATTCTTCACACAAGGTGGCCAAAGTATTGGAGTTTCAGCTTCAGCATCAGTCCTTCCAATGAACACCCAGGACTGATCTCCTTTAGGATGGACTAGTTGGATCTCCTTGCAGTCCAAGGGACTCTCAAGAGTCTTCTCCAGCACCGAAGTTCAAAAGCATCAATTCTTCGGTGCTCAGCCTTCTTTATAGTCCAACTGTCACTTCCATACATGACTACTGGGAAAACCATAGCTTTGACTAGCTGGACCTTTGTTGGCAAAGTAATGTCTCTGCTATTTAACGTGCTGTAGGCTGGTCATAGCTTTTCTTCCAAGGAGCAGGCATCTTTTAATTTCATGGCTGCAGTCCCAATCTGCAGTGATTCTGGAGCTCAAGAAAATAAAGTCTGCCACTGTTTTCATTGTTTCCCCATCTATTTGCCATGAAGTGATGGGACCAGATGCCATGATCTTAGTTTTCTGAATGTTGAGTTTTAAGCCAACTTTTTCACTCTCTTCTTTCATTTCATCAAGAGGCTCTTTAGTTCTTCTTCACTTTCTGCAATAAGGGTGGTGTCATCTGCATATCTGAGGTTATTGATATTTCTCCTGGAAATCTTGATTCCAGCTTGTTTTTTTTTTAATTTAAATTTATTTATTTTAATTGGAGGCTAATTACTTTACGATATTGTATTGGTTTTGCCATACATCAACACGAACGCTTCATCCAGTCTGGCGTTTTGCATGATGTACTCTATATGTAAGTTAAATAAGCAGGGTGACAATATACAGTCTTGATGTACTCTTTTCTCAATTTGGAACCAGACTGTTGCTCCATGTCCAGTTCCAACTCTTGCTTCTTGACCTGCATTTAGATTTCTCAGGAGGCAGGTAATGTCCCATCTTTTAAGAGTTTCCCACAGTTTGTTATGATTCACACAGTCAAAGGTTTTTGATACTTTGACTGTGAGGCCAAAGAATATCAAAACATTAGAGTTTGGAACAGAAAAAAGTTTATTGCAAGGTCATGCGGAGGTGAGTGGCTCATGCTATAAAAACTCCAAACTCCTCAAAAGCTTTCAGCGAAGCTTTTTTATAAGAAAGGTGAGGGAAGGGTGTGGTTAGTTGTTGCAGATGTCTTGGTGTCAGATCTTTTGTTCCCGAGGTCGGGTCATGGTCAGGTACAACGTTCCTGCAAATCTCTATCAGACAAATGTTTTTCTCTGACAAGAAAGGGCAAGGTACCAAGGCAGAGCTTTCACCCTCCAGGGTCCTGGTCCTGGGCAAGAGGAGGCAGATCTCCGCTGGTGGCTCCCGTAGGGCCAGGTCCCCAGATTCTGCCCAGCTGTCCTCGCTGAGGGGGCCAGGCCTCCGATCCAGCTGGCCCTCGGGCCTCAGGCCACCCACAGCATGGTGGCGCAGGCAGGCCTCGCAGACCGTGACCCAGGCAGACTGCCGTTGCTCTTACTTCACAGAGACAGGCAGGTGCAGAGGTTCACTGCTGCTGCAGGCTTGGGCTGAGGCCAGGGGTGGCCATGGTGGGGGCTCTGGAGCCCGACAGGAAACAGATTCCGGCCTGTCCCCTGGGCCCCAGCTCACCCACTGAGCCAGGGCCAGGAAACAGGCTGGAGGGCCCCGAGGAAAAGGCCAGGATCACCACTTACCTCACTCCCCACCTGCTGACCAGCACCCCGCCAGTCTCTGGCTGAACCCTCTCACGAAATGTCCCTCAGTGATGGTTGGTTGCTTGTGGGCAGGGCCTCTGAAGCACCATCCAGCAGCTGAGCAGGGCCACTAAGGGCCGCTTACTGACAGTTGCTGGTGCGTGGGGATTGCTGTGGTGCTGACCAGGGGCTGAGCAGGACCTTCCGCCTGGTGACTGGTGCAGAGCACTGAGGCACAGCAGTGGTTATCTGCTAAGAGCTGCCCTCAGGTGCCCGGTTACACACTACTAGGAACATAGTGGCAAAATAAACAGAACCTAAACGCCGTGAGAAGGAAAGGAAAGATTCCTGCAGAGGAACAAAAACTAAACCTTCAGCTGAAATGTTCAGCACAACACAGGAAATGATAAAATAGTGGAATCCCTTCAAATCTGGGGAGAAGTGTCTCTCAATAGCTCAGTGCACAATTGTGTTTTCAACAAAACTGTTTTTCAGAAACACTCGGGGTTGGGGGGGGGGGTAGGCTTTTCATTGAAAACAGACTTTTATGAAAAAAAAATAATAATAATTCTTAGGAATGACTTAAAAGAAACGGAGAAGATTCCAGAAGGAAGGCTTGTGATGCAGGAAGGAATGAGCAGAGAAACTGGTAAAAGTGTGAATATATACAAATAAGCCTTGCCTTGTGAGGATGAAAGAGAAGAAGGAAAGAAAGAAAGAAAGCTAATACTAGATAACAAAAGCCTAAGAGAGTAAAGATGCTGATTCACTTTATAATTCACTATTTTAGGCTGCATGTTATAATTTATAGGATACTGATTAAAAGACTAGAGAGCAAATAAATTACCTTTCAGCCAGAAAGAGAAAAAGGTGAAACAGGGGGACCAAAAATAACATTTAATCTGGAAGATAGCAAGAAAGAGGGAAAACAGGATTTAAAAAAAGGAGACACCAATAGAAGAAAAGGAAGAGATAAAAAAGGAAAGAAGAAAATGAAGGAAGAAGGGAGAGAAGGAAGGTTGATTTGTTCAAGGAGAGGCAGACGCAAGTTACAAGGGAGATGTGCTGAACGCAGAAAACCACTCCAGATTGAAAGTTAGAGACAAAAAGCGTTTTAACCGGCAGATACCAAGTGCTGGCTTCACAGTGAGGCAAGAGCTACTTTCAGTGAAGATGTTACAATAGCAACAAGTCAGGAAAAGGAATGCTGTTCTTCAAAAATTCTTTGAGTTGCCTCTGATATCAATTCACATTCCAGTCCCCTAATTATTGACTGTCCTCGACCTCAGAGTCAACCTGGGGTCATGGTTTTTAGTGCATCATTGGAAGATTCTTGTGGCCCCATCATGGTCATCCATTGATGGATGATACTTGCTCCCCAACAAAATCTCAGATCATAAAGTGAAGTATCAACCATACGTAATAATGGAAAAGATTTCATTTTCCCTAGTCCTAACCATCGCATTACATGGAATTTTATGCTGAAATCATATTATTTTGGAAAATGGAAGGCAATTTCTTAAAATAGTTTAAAGGAAAATATATTTTTATAAAGATACAAATTAGAGAAGCAAATGATACTGGAAAAGAATCATTCTCTTCACTTCTGTATTAAAGAGAGACAATGATTAACATTTTCAGTTATAATTTGGGGTAATATTCTAAGCTTTTGTAATTGTATGAAAAAAAGAATATATTAGCAAAATATATCAAGACACATAATCAAATATAAAATACTAAGGGTTTTATATAAATCAATAAGCATGCAAATATGCTCCATAGGAAAATGTATACGTAATATGAGTAAGTAATTAATTACAGAAAACTAGAGGGGCATGAAACATGATAAAATCTTATTTTCAATAAAAAGTGAAGGAATGAAAACTAAAATGGATACCATTCTCAAGGATCATATTTGATTAATAGAAATGTATTATGTTATCCAGACATTTTTTCATAATTATAGTTTATCATATATAAGGGTATTTTTATGTGGTCAAAATAAATAATATAGCTGAATTATGATTTATTTAACATTTTTAGCTTATGAAATCTCTTTGAAACTAGGCTCATTTCCAGTTGCTTACTCAACACCTGAAACTCAGCATATTAAGAACTAAATTCATATTTCCACCAAGTCTTTTCTACCCACCATTTTCCCCATCTCAGTAAATAGATACCCAATCCTCCCAGGTCTCTGGTCAAAAACCTTGCCATCATTCTTTATTTCATTCCCATATCCAATATGAAAAGAAATTCTGTTGGCTCTCCTTTCAAAATCTATGTTGGACTGACAATTTCTCATCATCTCCACTGCTGGTGGGATGTCCAAGCCACCATCATTTCTCATTAGTGTAATTGCACTAGCTGCTCACCCAGTCTCTCCATTTCTGCTCTTGTACCTCTGCGGTCTGGTACCAACAGAACAGCCAGAGTGAAACTCTTGAAATACAAGTTAGATCAAATCACTCCTCTGCTCAAAACCCTTCCCTGGCTGCCCATTTCACTTACCTTCAAAGGCAAAGTCCTTAAAATTTCTTCTGCATTAGTCAGAGTAAGTAATTATAGTTTGCAGTTTAAAAAAGAAATCTTGACAGCATAAATGTCACAATGTGATGGAGGTTGCGTGGCTCTCCTAGATGTCTCTCCTCCCAGGGAACCTAATCATCTTTCATCAAGGGACTCTACTGTTCTCTAAGGCCATCTTGGAGCGCTCTGCGTGATCTCCTCCAGCCAACTGGCCAATAAAATGCACAGACAGAGAGACAGTCAATTCTATTGGCAAGAATTAATTTTGTGTCCCCTCCCAGACTACAGGGAAGATAATCTAGCTATGTGTCCATGGGTATGGGGCACCAGCTCTTTCCTCTTCCTGGATCACTGCTCCTCAAGCAGTGATTAAGTATTAAGTATTAATTAATTAAGTATTAAGATGATGAAATTTTTCATCTTCTTCAAATGTTTGCCCAAAAGTCACTTTCTTACCGAGAGCTTTCAGACCATCCAGTTTATAGTTGCAACCTATAATTGCAATCACCTTTTCCCTACTTTGCTTTTCCATTTTTCCAAAGTATACATGTATATCATTTCCTAATACAATTGACCTATTTCTTAATGGTCATTGCATGACAAGGTATCATATAATCTCCACCAGGGCATATACCTGAGTCTGTTTAGTACATTGATGTATTGTCTAGAATAGTGTTTGGCACTGAATAAGCACTCAGTAACTAATTTGCAGTAAGTATTATAAAATGGTTATGATCTCAGGACTATCATTTTTAAGTTTAAGCTCCTTACATGTAAGTTCTCCGAAGTGTGACATTTTAAGTATAACTAGTTAAAATTTTATATATATTTTCTTATGGAAAACAATTCACTTTACTTCTATTTCTCATTTTTTAATGATTTCTGTTACTCACTTCCGATTTTATGCTTTGGAAAATTACCATCATATTTTCTTATCCTTTAATGTTTTCTAAGAATTTCATTGCAGTATTTAATTATTAGTCACTTATTTTCATGCTTATATAATTCTTCCATCCGCTACTCCTTCCAAATCCCTGATATGCTGTCAACAATATCATCTGATATTTTAGATTCAGTACATTATTGTTAGTTTTCAGTGCATTTCACATTTTTATTTTTAACTTAATAAATTTATTTTAATGGGGGGCTAATTACTTTACAATATTTTGTTGGTTTTTGCCATACGTTGACATGAATCAGCCATGGGTGTACATGTGTCCCCATCCTGAACCCCCCTCTCACCTCCCTCCCCATCCCATCCCTCTGGGTTGTCCCAGTGCACTGGCCCTGAGTGCCCTGTTTCATGCATCAAACTTGGACTGGTGATCTATTTCACATATGGTAATATACATGTTTCAGTGCTATTCTCTCAAATCATCGCCTTCTCCCACGGAGTCCAAAAGTCTGTTCTTTACATCTGTGTCTCTTTTGCTGTTTTGAATATATGGGGTCATCATTACCCTCTTTCTAAATTCCATATATATGCATTAATATACTGTATTGGTGTTTTTCTTTCTGACTTATTTCACTCTATATAATAGGCTCCATTTTCATCCATCTTATTAGAATTGACTCAAATGTGTTCTTTTTAATAGCTGAGTAATATTCCATTGTGTATATGTACCAAAACTTTTTTACCCATTCTTCTGCCGACGGACATCTAGGTTGCTTCCATGTCCTAGCTATTGTAAACAGTGTTGTGATGAAAATTGGGGTACACATGTCTCTTTCAATTCTGGTTTCCTCAGTGTGTATGCCCAGCAGTGGGGTTCCTGGGTTGTATGGCAGTTCTCTTTTCAGTTTTTTAAGGAATCATCACACTGTTCTCCATAGTGGCTGTAATAGTTTGGATTGCCATCAATAGTGTAAGAGGATTCCCTTTTCTCCATACCCTCTCCAGCATTTATTGTTTGTAGACTTTTGGATAGCAGCCATTCTAACAGATTTTGGCTCTAAAATCACTGCAGATGGTAACTATAGCCATAAAATTAAAAGATGCTTGCTCCTTGGAAGAAAAGCTATGACCAACCTAGACAGCATATTAAAAAGCAGAGACATTACTTTGCCAACAAATGTCCATCTAGTCAAAGCTATGGTTTTCCCAGTAGTCATGTATTGGTGTGAGAGTTGGACTATAAAGAAAGATGAGAACTGAAGAATTGATGCTTTTGAACTGCAGTGTTAGAGAAGATTCTTGAGAGTCCCTTAGACGACAAGGAGATCAAACCAGTCGATCCTAAAGGAAATCAGTCCTGAATATTCATTGGAAGGACTGATGCTGAAGCTGAAACTCCAATACTTTGGCCACCTGATGCAAAGAACTGACTCATTGGAAAAGACCCTGATGCTGGGATTGAAAGTGAGAGAAGGAGACTACACAGGATGAAATGGTTGGACGGCATCACTGACTCAATGGACATGAGTTTGAGTAAACTCCGGGAGTTGGCGATGGACAGGGAAGCCTGGCATGCTGCAGTCACTGGGGTCGCAAAGAGTCAGACATGACTGAGCAACTGAACTGAACTGACTGATTCTGACAGTATTCTTACATTTTCATTTTGCACATAATTGTAATCATTTTCATTTTTAATAGCATTTATTATTTCCTTTCTAACTTAATAGCATGCATGTTCATTGGAGACAACTAGCAATACATAAAACCATAAAATAAGAAGTAACAATCACCTATAATCCCCACCCCCTAGAGATAACCACCATTAGCATTTTGATACATTTCTTCCCAGTGTCTAAATATTTTTTTAAATTAAACTAGAATTGACCTACAACACTATATTAGTTCCAGGTGCACAACACAGTAATTTGATATTTCAGTATATTACAAAATGGTCATCATGATAAGTCTACCATTCATCACCATAGAAAGATATTACAATTGACTATTTTGCTCATGCTGTATATTTCATTCTCATGACTCAATTATTTTTTAAGTAGAAGTTTGTACCTCTTAATCTCCCTCACCTATTCTCTCCTCCCCCACGCTTTCCAACCACCTGTTAGTTCTCTGTATCTATGAGTCGATTTCTGTTTTTGTTACCTTTGTTTGTTTTGCTTTTTAGATTGAACAGGTAAGTGAAATCATACAGACTTTGTCTTTCTCTGTTTGACTTATTTCACTCAGCATAATACCCTCTGGGTCCATCCATGTTGTCCAAATGGCAAGATGTCGTTCTTATTTACGGCTGAGTAATGGTCCACATCTTCATCCATTCATCCATGGTATGCCCTGAGGTTATGTCCATATCTTGGCTATTGTAAATAATGCTTCAATGAATGCTGGGTCCATATATCTTCTCAAATTAGTATTTTTCTTTTCTTTGGGACATCATGCAGAAGTAGAATTGCTCAATCATATGCCAGGTCTATGTTTAATTTTTTGAGGAATTTCATGCTGTTCTCCACAGTGACTGCTCCAAGTTACATTCCCACCAACATTGCACAGTTTCCCTAATCTCCACATTCACACTGACACTTGTTATTTGTTGTTTTTTGATAAAATTCATTTTGACAGGTATGATGTGACTTTTCACTGCAGTTTTGATTTGCATTTTGAACTTTACGTGTGTCTGTTGACCATCTATATGTCTTTAGGAAAAGAAAATTACAATGATTTAAACTTCATTTCACTTTTTTCTTTCAATTTTCACTGCTTACTATTTTTTATAAAAGATATAATTTAAATGAATAAAGATTCAGCTGGTAGCAAGATTCTAGATCACAAGTTTTCCCTTAAAAAATACTGTTTCAGTACTTCCTTATATTTAAAGTGTAGATTTTGGGTTGATCTGGCTTAACTTACTTTGATGCTAATAGGTTTATTTCATTCCTCTGACCAAACACTATAGATTTGTTTCTCTGATATCCAGATTCAAATATTTCAATAGATTTTTTACTTTATTTATTAACTGTTTGTTTTTCATTACTTTTAAAGTTATCAGCATAGAGCTATCAATATAAATAAAGTTCCCATCATATGGCAGATCTACAGTTACCTGGGATATGTGGATTCTTGGATGCAGGTCCTTGTAAATGCTTTAAATTTCAATAGTAAGGATCCAAGTAGAATGTATCTTTCCCTCCCAAGGGTGCTTTCATCCTCTGAAGGGGTTTTCCAGATTTTTCTAGGCTAAACTACTTGATTAAAAGGCAAAATTTCTAATTTGGCTCTTATTCCTGAAATGTTATGACAAACTTACTGTATTTTTTCCTAGCTGCCAGCATTAATTCTGGCTTCCTCTATTATTTTGTCATTAAAATCAGAATATGAGGGAAAACTAGAAATCAGTATTCAGGTAATCATTTTATATGAAAGTCTTTTGAATAGATTGTCAATTAAATATTTTGCAAAGTGTGGAATAATAAAGTTAAATTTATAGAGAGTTCACATCATTGACATTGGTCTCTTTCTCTTATGTTATAAACCCAGCATCAAGAAAGACCAGTGTTATAAAAAATCAGTTATATTTAGGGATATCAGCCTTCTCTTGGCTAAATTTTTCACTCAGAAAATTTGGGAAATGAGCCCATCTAAAAAGTTCAATCTTGAGGATTTATTATGATGATTTTAAAAGTGAACCACCCAAATATTTAGTAACACTTGATAGGCAAGCCTCTATGGCAAAGGACTCAATGCCCCAAAGTACCTACATCCACCATTCTCTTCTATAGACTCATGATAATCTGAGATGGTTATATGATTAATCAGCCATTTTCCCTCATTCAAACATTTCCCAATGTAAACCACAAAACGCTACCTCTGCCTGAATGAATCTCAATTTTCAGTAATCTGTCACACCTTCCTTCTGTTCAGTTCAGTCGCTCAGTCATGTCTGACTCTTTGTGACCCCATGAACCGCAGCATGCCAGGCCTCCCTGTCCGTCACCAACTCCTGGAGTTCACTCAAACTCATGTCCATTGAGTCGGTGATGCCATCCAACTATTTCATCCTGTGTAGTCTTCCTTCTCCTCTCACCTTCAATCCCAGCATCAGGGTCTTCTCCAATGAGTCAGGTCTTCTCATCAGGAGGCCAAAATATTGGAGTTTCAGCTTCAACATCAGTCCTTTCAATGAATATTCAGGACTGATTTCCTTTAGGATGAACTGGTTAGATCTCCTTGCAGTCCAAGGGACTCTCAAGAGTCTTCTCCAACACCACAGTTCAAAAGCATCAATTCTTTGGTGCTCAGCTTCCTTATAGTCCAAACTCACATCCATATATGACTACTGGAAAAACCATAGCTTTTTTTTTTTTTTAATCTATCTAATTTTTTTTTAATTTTATTTTATTTTTAAACTTTACATAATTGTATTAGTTTTGCCAAATATCAAAATGAATCCACCACAGGTATACATGTGTTACTACATGGACCTTGGTTGGCTAAGTAATGTCTCTGCTTTTTAATATGCTGTCTAGGTTGGTCATAATTTTCTTTCCAAGGAGTAAGCGTCTTTTAATTTTATGGCTGCAGTCAACATCTGCAGTGATTTTGGAGGCCCCCAAAATTAAGTCTGCCACTGTTTCCATTGTTTCCCCATCTATTTGCCATGAAGTGATGGGACCAGATGCCATGATCTTAGTTTTCTGAATGTTGAGCTTTAGGACATTTTCACTCTCCTCTTTCATTTTCATCAAGAGGCTCTTTAGTTCTTCTTCACTTTCTGCCATAAGGGTGGTGTCATCTGCATATCTGAGGTGACTGATATTTCTCCAGCAATCTTGATTCCAGCTTGTGCTTCATCCAGTCCAGCATTTCTCATGATGTACTCTAAATATAAGTTAAATAAGCAGGGTGATAATATACAGCCTTGACGTATTCCTTTCCCAATTTGGAAACAGTCTGTTGTTCCATGTCCAGTTCTAACTGTTGCTTCCTGACTTGCATACAGATTTCTCAAGAGGCAGGTCAGGTGGTTTGGTATTCCCATCTCTTTCAGAATTTTCCACAGTTTATTGTGATCCACACAGTCAAAGGCTTTGTCATGGTCAATAAAGCAGAAATAGATGTTTTTCAGGAGCTCTCCTGCTTTTTCGATTATCCAGTGGATGTTGACAATTTGATCTCTGCCTCTGCAATTTGATCTCTGGCAAATTGGTTCCTATGACTTTTCTAAATCCAGCTTGAACATCTGGAAATTCACAGTTCACATATTGTTGAAGACTAGCTTGGAGAATTTTGAGAATTATTTTACTAGCATGTGAGATGAGTGTAATTCTGTGGTAGTTTGAACATTCTTTGGCATTTTCTTTCTTTGGGATTGGAATGAAAACTGACCTTTTCCAGTCCTGTGGCCACTGCTGAGCTTTCCAAATTTGCTAGCATATTGAGTGAAGCACTTTCACAGCATCATCTTTTAGGATTTGAAATAGCTCAACTGGAATTCCATAACCTCCACTAGCTTTGTTTGTAGTGATGCTTCTTAAGGTCCACTTGACTTCAAATTTCAGGATGTCTGGCTCCAGGTGAGTGATCACACCATTGTGATTATCTGGGTCGTGAAGATCTTTTTTGTACAGTTCTTCTGTGCATTCTTGCCACCTCTTCTTAATATCTTCTGCTTCTGTTAGGTTCATACCATTTCTGTCCTTTATTGAGCCCATCTTTGCATGAAATGTTCCCTTGGTATCTCTACTTTTCTTGAAGAAATCTCTAGTCTTTCCCATTCTATTGTTTTCATCTATTTCTTTGCACTGATCACTGAGGAAGGCCTTCTTGTCTCTCCTTACTATTCTTTGGAACTCTGCTTTCAAAAGGGCATATCTTTATTTTTCTCCTTTGCTTTTTGCTCCTCTTCTTTTCACAGCTATTTGTAAGGCCTCCTCAGACAGCCATTTTGCTTTTTTGCATTTCTTTTTCTTGGGGATGGTCTTGATCCCTGTCTCCTTTACAATGTCATGAACCTCAGTCTATAGTTTATCAGGCACTCTGTCTATCAGATCTAGTCCCTTAAATCTATTTCTCACTTCCACTGTATAATCTTAAGGGATTTGATTTAGGCCACACCTTCAGACATAAAGAAAACAAAGGGACAACTATAATCACCTCAAATTATATGATATTTTCAATGTGCAGCTCTAGAATCCAGTGTAATGTCAGCCTCCTTTCAAGTGCTCCATAATTATCCAGAATCTGTGCCATCACAGTGGCTTCTCACCCTTAACTCTACCAAACTGAAGTGAAGTGAAATTGCTCAATTATGTCCAACTCTTTGTGACCCCATGGACTATACAATCCATCAATTCTCCAGGCCAGAATACTGGAGTGGGTAGCCTTTCCCTTCTCAAGGGGATACTCCCAACCCAGGGATAAAATCCAGATCTCCCACATTGCAGGTGGATTCTTTACCAGCTGAGCCACAAGGGAAACTCTAACTCTACCAAAGACATAGTCAATTCCAATTTTCTTGAAACTTCTATCTTGTCAGTGTTCTTAAAAGTGATTTAAGGGGGTAGGAGAGATGTCTTTCCATCCAAGGTCTAACCTTGATTTTACTAAAACAGTCATTTTGATTTTTTTTAACTTTTATACCTACATGGTACTGAGAAACATTTTAAAATATTTTTTAATTAATTAATTTATTTTAATTGGATAATAATTACTTTACAATATTGTGATGGTTTTTGCCATACATCAACATGAATTGGCATAGGTATACAAGAGTCTCCTCCATTTTGAACCCCTCTCCCACCTCCCTACCCATCCTATCCCTCTGGGTTGTCCCAGAGCCCTGGCTTTGGGTGTCCTGCTTCATGCATCAAACTTGCACTGGCCATCTATTTTTCAAATGGTAATGTACACGTTTCAATATTATTCTCTCAAATCATCCCACCCTCACCTTCTCCCACTGAGTTCAAAAGTCTGTTCTATATGTCTGTGTCTCATTTTCTGCCCTGCATGTAGGATCGTCATTACCATCTTTCTAAATTCTATATATGTTAATACACAATATTTTTCTTTCTCTTTCTTACTTATTTCACTCTGTATAATAGACTTGAGTTTCATCCATTTCATTAGAACTGACTCAAATGTGTTCCTTTCTATAGTTGAATAATATTCCAGTGTGTATATATACCACAATTTCCTTACTCATTCATCTGTTGATGGGCATTTAGGCTGCTTCCATGTCCTAGCTATTGTAAACAGTGTTGCAATGAATATTGGGGTACATGTGTCTCCTTCAATTTTGGTTTCCTCAGGGTGTATACCCAGCAGTGGGATTGCTGGGTTGTATGGCAGTTCTATTCCCATTGGTTTAAGAAATGTCCACGCTGGTGTCCTTGGTGGCTATAACCAATTTGCATTCCTACCAACAGTGTAAGAGAGTTCCCTTTTCTCCACATCCTCTCCAGCATCTATTGTTTGTAGACTTTTTGATGATGGCCATTCTGACCAGCATGACATGATACCTCATTGTGGTTTTGATTTGCGTTTCTCTAGTAATGAGCAATCGGAGAAGGCAATGGCACCCCACTCCAGTACTCTTACCTGGAAAATCCCATGGACGGAGGAGCCTGATGGGCTGCAGTCCATGGGGTCACTAAAAGTCGGACACGACTGAGTGACTTCACTTTCACTTTTCACTTTCATGCATTGGAGAAGGAAATGGCAACCCACTCCAGTGTTCTTGCCTGGAGAATCCCAGGGACGGGGGAGCCTGGTGACCTGCCATCTATGGGTTCGCACAGAGTCGGACACGACTGAAGCGACTTAGCAGCAGCAGCAGCAGCAGCAGTAATGAGCAATGGTGAGCATATTTCCATGTGTTTATTAGCCATCCATATGTCTTCTTTGGAGAAATGTCTGTTTAGGTCTTTTGCCCACTTTTTGACTAGGTTGTTTGTTTTTCTGGTATTGAACTGCATGAGCTGCTTTTATATTTTGGAGATTAATTCTTTGTCAGTTTCATTTTCTATTATTTTCTCCCATTCTGAGGGCTGTCTTTTCCCCTTGCTTATAGTTTCCTTCATTGTGTAAAAGCTTTTTAGTTTAATTAGGTCCCGATTGTTATTTTGTTTTTATTTCCATTACCTGGGGAGGTGGGTCATAGAGGATCTTGCTGTGATTTATGTTGGAGAGTGTTCTGCCTATATTTTCCTCTAAGAATTTTAAGTTTCTGGTCTTACAATTAGATCTTTAATCCATATTGAGTGTCTTCTTGTGTATGGTGTTAGAAAGTGTTCTAATTTCATTCTTTTACATGTAGTTGACCAGTTTTCCCAGCACCACTTGTTGAAGAGACTGTCTTTTCTCCATTGTATATTTTTGCCTCCTTTGTTAAAGATAATGTGTCCATAGGAGCATGGATTTATCTCTGGACTTTCTATATTGTTCCATTGATCTTTATTTCTGTCTTTGTGCCAGTAACTGTCTTGATGACTGTAGCTTTGTAGTATAGTCTGAAGTCAGCAAGGTTGATTCTACCAGTTCCATTCTTCTTTCTCAAAATTGCTTTGGCTGTTTGAGGTCTTTTGTGTTTTCATACAAATTGTGAAATTATTTGTTCTAATTCTGTGAAAAATACCATTAGTAGCTTGATAGGGATTGCATTGAATCTATAGATTGCTTTGGGTAGTATACTCATTTTCACTATATTGATTCTTCCAATTCAAGAACATGGTATATTCCTCTATCTATTTATGTCATCTTTGGTTTCTTTCATCAGTGTTTTACAGTTTTCTGTATACAGGTCTTTTGCTTCTTTAGGTAAATTTATTCTTAAGTATTTTATTCTTTCTGTTGCAATGGTGAATGGGGTTGTCTCCTTAATTTCTATTGCTGATCTTTCATTGTTAATGTATAGGAAAATAAGAGGTTTCTGTGTATTGATGTTATATCCTACAACTTTACTGTTTATTGATTAGCTCTAGTAATTTTCTGGTGGCATCTCTAGGGGTTTTCTAAGTAGAGGATCATATCTGCAAACAGTGAAAGTTTTGCTTCTTTTCCAATCTGGATTCTTTTATTTCTTTTTCTTCTCTGATTGCTGTGACAAGAACTTCCAAAACTATGTTGAATTATAGTGGCGAGAGTTGGTACCTTTGTCTTGTTCCTGATTTTAGTGGAAATGTTTCCAATTTTTTGCCATTGAGGATAATGTTTTCTATGGGTTTGTCATATATGGCATTTATTATGTTGAGGTATGTTCTTTCTATTCCTACTTTATAGAGAGATTTATCATAAATGGGTCTTGAATTTTGTCAAAGGTTTTCTTTGCATCTACTGAAATTATCATATGGCTTTTGTCTTTCAATTTATTAATATGGTGTATCACATTGATTTGCAAATATTAAAGAATTCTTACATCCCTGGAATAAAGCCCACTTAATCATGATGTCTGATCTTTTAATATGTTGTTAGATTCTGTTTGCTAGAACTCTGTTGAGGATTTTTGCATCTATGTTCATCAGTAATATTGGCCTATAGTTTTATTTTTTGTGTGTGGCAACTTTGTTTGGTTTGGGTATCAGGGTGTTGATGGCCTTGTAAAATGATTTAGGGAGTTTTCCATCCTCTGCAACTTTCTGGAAGAGTTTGAGTAGAGTAGATGTCAGCTCTTCTCTAAATTTCTGGTAGAATTCAACTGTGAGGCCATCTGGTCCTGGGCTTTTTTTGTTGGCAGATTTTTAAATACAGCTTTTATTTCTGTGCTTGTGATTGTTCTGTTCAAATTTTATTTTTCTTCCTGGTTCAATTTTGGAAGGTAATGCTTTTCTAAGAATGTGTCCATTTCTTCCAAGTTGTCCATTTTATTGGCATATAGTTGCTTATAGTAGTCTTTTATGACTTCCCTGTAGCTCAAATGGTGAAGAACTTGCCTGCGATGCAGGAGACCAGGGCTTGATCCCTGGGTGGGGAAAATCCTCTGAAGAAGGGAATGGCAATCCACTCCAGTATTCTTACCTGGGGAATCCCAGAGACAGAGAAGCCTGGTGGGCTACAGTCCATGTGGTCGCAAAGAGTCAGACACGACTGAGCAACTTACACACACACACACAAACATTAACATTTGCACAGAATGTGTGCAAATGTGAGTGATTTCCTGTGAGTTCGCAGTGTTTTGTGACCCTTTGTATTTCTGTATTGTCTGCTATAATGTCTTCATTTTCATTTCTAATTTTATTGATTTGAGTCTTCGTTTTTTTTTTCTTAATGAGTCTGGCTAAGGATTTGTCTGTTTTATTTACCTTCTCAAAGAATGAGCTTTATTCATCTTTGCTATAGTCTCCTTCATTTCTTTTTATTCTATTTCTGCTCTAATTTTTATGATTTATCTCCTTTTATTAACTTTGGGGGGTTTTGTTCTTTTTCTAGTTGCTTTATGTGTAAAATTAGGTTGTTTGTTTGATTTTTCTCTTGTTTCTTGAGGTAGGCTTCTATTGTTATGAACTTCATTCTCAGCATTACTTTTACTGAATCCCATAGGTTTTGGGTTTTCATGATTTTAATTATCATTTGTTTCTATGCATATTTTGATTTCCTTTTTTATTTCTTCAGTGATCTCTTGCTTATTCAGAAGCATGTTGTTTAGCCTCCCTATGATTGTGTCCTTTATAGTTTTTTTTCCTCTAGTTAATAGTTACTATTACAGCATTGTGACTGGAAAAGATGCTTGAAATGATTTCAATTTGTTTTTAATTTACCCAGGCTAGATTTTTAGCCCAGAATGTCATTTATCACGAAAAATGTTGCACGTGAACTTGAGAAAAAGGTTAAATCCATTGTTTTGGTTTGAAATGCCCTGTAGATATCAATTAGGTCTAACAGGTCCAATGTATCATTTATAGCTTGTGTTTACTTGTTAATTTTCTGTCTGGATGATCTGGCCATTGGTATGAGTGGGGTATTAAAGTCCCCTGCTATTACTGTTTACTGTCGATTTCCCCTTTCATAGCTGTTAGCATTTGCCTTATGTACTGAGGTGCTCCTATGTTAGGGGCACATATATTTAAAATTGTTATATCTTCCTCTTGGATTGATCTCTGATCATTATGTGGTGTCCTTCTTTGTCTCTTATAATGCTCTTTATTTTAAAGTTTATTTTATCTGATATGAGTATTGCTACTCCTGCTTTCTTTTGATCTCCATTTGCATGAAATATCTTTTCTAGCCCTTTACTGGAAGGAACATACACTGAAAGTGTGTATGTTTCCCTAAGTTTGAGGTGGGTCTTTTGTTCAGTTCAGTCACTCAGTCATGTCCGACTCTTTGCCACCCCATGAATCGCAGCATGCCAGGCCTCCCTGTCCATCACCATCTCCCAGAGTTCACTCAGACTCATATCCATCGAGTCAGTGATGCCATACAGCCATCTCATCCTCTGTCGTCCCCTTCTCCTCCTGCCTCCAACCCCTCCAGCATCAGAGTCTTTTACAATGAGTCAACTCTTCACATGAGGTGGCCAAAGTACTGGAGTTTCAGCTTTAGCATCATTCCTTCCAAAGAAATCCCAGGGCTGATCTCCTTCAGAATGGACTGGTTGGATCTCCTTGCAGTCCAAGGGACTCTCAAGAGTCTTATCCAACACCACAGTTCAAAAGCATCAATTTTCAGTGCTCAGCTTTCTTCACAGTCCAACTCTCACATCCATACACGACCACAGGAAAAACCATAGCCTTGACTAGACAGACCTTTGTTGGCAAAGTAATGTCTCTGCTTTTCAATATGCTATCTAGGTTGGTCATAACTTTCCTTCCAAGGAGTAAGCGTCTTTTAAATTCATGGCTGCAATCACCAACTGCAGTGATTTTGGAGCAAAAAAAAAAAAAGTCTGACACTGTTTCCACTGTTTCCCCATTTTTTTCCCATGAAGTAATGGGACCAGATGCCATGATCTTCGTTTTCTGAATGTTGAGCTTTAAGCCAACTTTTTCACTCTCCTCTTTCACTTTCACCAAGAGGCTTTTTAGTTCCTCTTCACTTTCTGCCATAAGAGTGGTGTCATCTGCATATCTGAGGTGATTGATACTTCTCCCAACAATCTTGATTCCAGCTTGTGCTTCTTCCAGCCCAGCGTTTCTCATGATGTACTCTGCATAGAAGTTAAATAAGCAGGGTGACAATATACAGCCTTGATGTACTCCTTTTCCTATTTGGAACCAGTCTGTTGTTCCATGTCCAGTTCTAACTGTTGCTTCCTGACCTGCGTACAAATTTCTCAAGAGGCAGGTCAGGTGGTCTGGTATCCCCATCTCTTTCAGAACTTTCCACAGTTTATTGTGATCCACACAGTCAAAGGCTTTGGCATAGTCAATAAAGCAGAAATAGATATTTTTCTGGAACTGTCTTGCTTTTTCGATGATCCAGCGGATGTTGGCAATTTGATCTCTGCTTCCTCTTTTGTAAACAGCCATATATAGGGGTTTTGTTTTTGTATCCATTTGGCCAGTCATTGTCTTTTGGTTGGAGAATCTAACCCATTTACATTTAAGGTGATTATTGATAGGTATTGGAGAAGGCAATGGCACCCCACTCCAGTACTCTTGCCTGGAAAATCCCATGGGTAGAGGAGCCTGGTAGGCTGCAGTCCATGGGGTTGCTAAGAGTCAGACACGACTGAGCGACTTCACTTTCACTTTTCACTTTCATGCATTGGAGAAGGAAATGGCAACCCACTCCAGTGTTCTTGCCTGGAGAATCCCAGGGACGGGGGAGCCTGGTAACCTGCTGTCTATGGGGTCACACAGATTCGGACACGACTGAAGTGACTTAGCAGCAGCAGCATTGATAGGTATGATCTCATTACCATTTACTCTAATGTTTGGTTCATTTTTAGAAACCTTTTCTATGTTTCCTGTCTAGAGAAGACCCTTTGGCATTTGTTGAAGAGCTGGTTTGGTGGTGCTGAATTCTCTCAGCTTTTGCTTATCTGTAAAGCTTTTGATTTCTCCTTTGAATATGAACAAGATCCTTTCTGTGTAGAGTAATCTTGGTTGCAGGTTTTTCTCTTTCATCACTTTTAGTATATCCTGCCATTCCCTTCTGGCATACAGAATTTCTGTTGAAAGTTCAACTGTTGCCCTTATGGGGATCCCCTTTTATGTTATTCATTGTTTATCCCTTGCTGCTTTTAATATTTGCTCTTTGTGTTTAATTTTTGTCAGTTTGATTAGTATGCATCTTGGCGTGTTTCCTCTTGGGTTTATCCTGTACGGAACTCTCTGGACTTCTTGGACTTGGGTGACTATTTCCTTCCCCATTTTAGGGAAAATTTCAACTATTATCTCCTCAAATATTTTCTCTTGCCCTTTCCTTTTGTCTTCTTCTTCTGGGACTCCTATGATTCAAATGGTGGAGTGTTTAACATTGTCCCAGAGGTCTCTGAGGCTGTCCTCATTTCTTTTTATTCTTTTTTTCTTTATTTATTTCCACCATTCTATATTCCAGCTCACTTATCCTTTCTTCTATCTCAGTTACTCTACTATTGTTTCCCTGCAGAGCACTTTTAATCTGTTATTGCATTATTCATTATTGATTAACTATTCTTTATTTCTTCTAGGTTCTTCTTAAACATTTGTTGCATTTTCTCAATCCATGATTCTAGTCTATTTATCTGTAACTCCATTTTCTTTTCAAGATTTTGGATCATCTTTCCTATCATTATTCTGAATTATTTTTCAGACTCCCTTTCTCTTCTTCTTTAGTTTGGTGGGTTTTTATCATGTTCCTTCACCTGCTGGATATTCCTCTGCTTTTCATTTTGTTTAGTTTGCTGTGTTTGAGGTCTCCTTTCTTCAGATTGGAGTGTCATAGTTCCTCTTAATTGTGGAGTCTGCTCTCTGTGGGTGGGGTTGACCATGGCTTGTGAAGGTTTTCTGGTTGGAGGAGTTTGTGTCTGTGTTCTAGTGGGTGGAGCTGATCTCGTCTCTCTGGAGGGCAATCCAGTGTCCAGTAGTATGTTTTGGGGTATTGATGGGTTTGGTATGGCTTTGGGCAGCCTGTCTTTCAATGTTCAGTGCTGTGTTCCTGTTTTGCTGAAGGATTAATGTGTGGTGTCTTGCACTGGAGCTTGCTGGCTCTTGAATGGAACTTGGTATCAGTGTAGGTATGGCAGCTTTGGGGTGGGTTCTCATCTATTAACATTCCCTGGGGTCAGGAGTTCTATGATAGCCCAAAGTTCTGGAGTTGATCCTCCTGCTTTTGGGTTTTGATTCTCCTCTTACAGTAGCTTCAAGGCTTCTGTATCCACACAGTACAGAAGACAGAACCCCTAGGTTAATGGTGAAACAATTCTCCACAGCCGGGAACATCCAAAGAGATTCACAAAGTTATATAGAAAAGAGAAGAGGGAAGATGAAGATAAAGGTTGCCAGGAGGACAAAAGGAAGAGTCAAAAGGGAAGAGTGCAATCAAGCCAGTAATCAAATCCCTAAATGAAAGTGGATACTAAAAATTAGACTCTTAAAGGTACAAAACTAATAACAAATATGAAAAAGCAAAAAAAAAAAAACCAAAAAAAAAAAAACCTAGAATAGAGTTTCAGACTCTTAAAAGTGAAATACAAGAAAATTGAACACATTTTTTAAAATATGGAATTTGTTTAAAACATAAGTTGTTTTTTTTCTCTCTCTCTTGTTAGAAAGGTAATAATAGGCTCCTCTGGAAACATGGAGAACACACACACTGCTACCAGGAGCACCTGCTGAAGAAAGGCAGCCAGGAGCACCAATGACTGGAGGCTCCACTCAGAACTTGGTCTCAAAGAGCAGCCCTTCAGAGCCAGCAGTGTGAACTGGCCCTTTTTTGCCATGTGGAGGTCAGTCTTCTGATAATGTTAATTTCAGGAAAATGACCATCCATCACATATGCTCATATTGCATCTCCACTACAGAGCCAGAAACAATTCGGGGCTACCAGGCTCAGGGATACACACGCCAAGGCACTGCAAGCCCTACAGCTACGATACTGTCTGGCCCAGCCATGCCAGACATTTTGCTGTCTTAGGAATGTTTTAAAATTTTTAAAGAATTTAAAATTTTAAGAGTATAAACTTAGTTTGAATCAAAATGAATCCTATGATCATTAACTAAGTATAATGAAAATGTCAAGGGCCTTTTGAAATCCTTTCTCCCAGCCTACAAACAACTTTTTAAAGTGACTAATTTAATTTAATTTTTTTCTTTTCCATTATGATTTATCATAAGATATTCAATACAATTTTCTGTGTTATACAGTAGGCTTCTGTATACAGTAGGACATTGCTTTTTATCTTTCCTATATATAATAGTTTGCATTAGCTTATCCCAAACTCCCAATCCTTTCCTCCCCGAAATCCCTTGGCAACCACAAATCTGTTATCTACTCTGTGAGTCTGTTTCTGCTTTGTAGATAATTCTGCTGGTGTAACAAGACTAATTTTAGAGTACTTCCCATTGTGTTATAAACTGAAAATGTTTATATTTATGCAAATAAACTGCTTGAGCCATAAAGATAGTTTTAATTTGAACTGAACATGATAGTATCTATGATTTTGGAAAGATGGGGGAAAATTAGTCATTGTATCCTATTATATGTACACAGTATCTTTATTTCTAGATAGCTTCAAACTGCAAAACTGCATCAGGATGGAGAAAACTGGTTTCTAATAACTGTGGTTTTCTTGAACAGGAATATATAAATAGGTTTACTAATAAAAGTGGTCTCACAGTACCAGCAGTTACTTTAGTTTTCCACTTTTTGTTTTTGTTGTTTAGTCACTAAGTCATGTTCAACTCTTTTGCAACCCCATGGACCGTAGCCTGCAAGGCTTCTCTGTCCATGGGATTTTCCAGCAAGAATACTGGAGCAGGTTGCCCTTCCCTTCTCCAGTCAAAATGGTGTTATATAGTGTGCTTTGGTTTTGAAGAAACTTTACCAAAAAGTCATGTAAGGGCTAGCTTTGCATCTGTCAGCATCAAATCTCTCATGAAAGTTCTAATCTTATACTGTCATAAAATTCTAATCCAATTTTATGCCTTCATTTTTGTATTATATGTCCTGTGCAAAATATGGAAGACACAGTGAACAAAGTCAACAGGCCAGTGATGTGCCAAGAGATGTTTAAAATCTGTTTTCTGAAGGGTGGAGAAGAGGGAAGCTCTGATATATATTGTATGCCAATTGTTATGGTGTAAATATTTCTGGGTCTATCTTTAGCTAGGATGCAAAACAGATGCCACCAATTAGATGGACTTGCAAAGCATTTAGAATAGGAAGATTGAGCCAGAGCCCAATTTTATGCACTGGAAATCTGTTGTAAGGGTGTGAGATGTTCCTGCAAATCATGTCACTGTTCCCTGTCCAGTTGCTGGGAACCCAGAGTCTTCTGTGGCAGCAGCTGCCTGATTCCTGGATTCCATTTCCCTTAGGTAGTTCAAGAACTTTGTAGTACCCACAGCAATCTTAAAGGAAGCATGAGAAGATTCCGGTGAGTCAGTTCTGTGATGCTCTATGAGTTTTTCCTAAAGGACCAGCTTAAGGTCCACCCCGTCAGCCCTTCCATGCATTGAGTAAATCCTTAATTCTCTCTGTTAAGTCCTTTATGTTTAAAATTTGCCACATAAACTGGATTTCCTGTAGGTTCCCACTTAGAACGTGAAATTCTTAACTCAGAAGATCTGGCCATATTCTCTCCTCAGTTCTATAAATGGCAACTACAATATCCATTTGTGAAATCTTCTTAGACAAAGGTTTCCTTTTCCTTCTCTGACATTCTATAACACTGTTTGTTCTTATGTTACAGGAATCCCATTTGCACATGCTGCTGTTACTGCTGCTAAGTCACTTCATTCATGTCCGACTCTGTGCAACCCCATAGATGGCAGCCCACCAGGCTCCCCCCCATCCCTGGGATTCTCCAGGCAAGAACACTGGAGTGGGTTGCCATTTCCTTCTCCAATGCAGGAAAGTGAAAAGTGAAAGTGAAGTCTCTCAGTCATGTCTGACTCTCAGCAACCCCATGGACTGTAGCCTACCAGGCTCCTCCATCCATGGGATTTTCCAGGTAAGAGTACTGGAGTGGGGTGCCATTGCCTAAATTGTCCTTATTTTAGGATTTAGACAAGTTCAGGACAGATAATGTCGGCACAGTAATGCATCTGCATAAAGACAATCTGTGGGAAGGACATTAATCTAAGGGAATGACAGGCATGCAAGATTGGGCCAGTAACAACACACTCGTTATTAAACAATCTCAGCAATTCTGATACAGACTTCCTTCCCCACCCCTGAAGATTCAAATCTGATCCCAGGAAGAGAGATAGCTACTGGAAAGTAAAGATTACTGACAGTGTCAGTAATCCGTGGAGCCGTGGAGCCTAAGGACCATACATTCTCCCAGTATGGGGAAAGTTGCTATAGCTCACAAAGCAGCTGCCACTGTAACTCTTTGGCACAGAATTTTCAGCAGCATAAACAACATGCCTGCAGATCCAGGAAAACTCTCTGAATCATATCAATGTCTTTGCTACTTACAGTTTCGGTGGTGAGGGGAGATGCAGGTCAGGAAGCAACAGTTAGAACTGGACATGGAACAACAGACTGGTTCCAAATAGGAACAGGAGTACGTCAAGGCTGTATTTTGTCACCCTGCTTATTTAACTTATATGCAGAGTACATCATGAGAAACGCTGGGCTGGAGGAAGCACAAGCTGGAATCAAGATTGCTGGGAGACATATCAATAAGCTCAGATATATAGAGGATACCAGCCTTATGGCAGAAAGTGAAGAAGAACTAAAAAGCCTCTTGGTGAAAGTGAAAGTGGAGAGTGAAAAAGTTGGCTTAAAGCTCAACATTCAGAAAATGAAGATCATGGTATCCGGTCCCATGAGTTCATGTCAAATAGATGGGGAAACAGCGGAAATAGTGGCTGACTTTAATTTTGGGGGCTCCAAAATCACTGCAGATGCTGATTGCAACCATGAAATTAAAAGATGCTTACTCCTTGGAAGGAAAATTATGACCAACCTAGACAACATATTAAAAAGCAGAGACATTACTTTGCCAACAAAGGTCTGTCTAGTCAAGGCTATGGTTTTTCCAGTAGTCATGTATGGATGTGAGAGTTGGACTATACAGAAATCTAAGTGCCGAAGAATTGATGCTTTTGAACTGTGGTGTTGGAGAAGACTCTTGAGAGTCCCTTGGACTGCAAGGAGATCCAACCAGTCCATCCTAAAGGAGATCAGTCCTGGGTGTTCATTGTAAGGACTGATGTTGAAGCTGAAACTCCAATTCTTTGGCCACCTGATGTGAAGAGCTGACTCATTTGAAAAGACCCTGATGCTGGGAATTATTGAGGGCAGGAGGAGAAGGGGACGATAGAGGATGAGATGGTTGGATGGCATCACCAACTCAATGGACATGGGTTTCAGTAGACTCTAGCAGTAGGTTATGGACAGGGAGGCCTGGCATGCTGTGGTTCATGGGGCTGCAAAGATTCAGACACAACTGAGTGACTGAACTGGAAACTGGTGAGGGGAGAAAAGTCTTCCCAAGGCAGAAAATGAGTCTGGTGTCTTTGAGGATGAAAAGAGGCAACAATTGTATATTCTTGCCTCCTTTGTCATAGATTGGGTGACCATAGGTGCATAAGCTTATCTCTGGGCCTTCTGTCCTATTCCATTGATCAATGTTTCTGTGCCAGTGCCATATTGCTTTGATTAATACAGCTTTGCAGTATAGTCTGAAGTCAGGGAGCCTGATTCCTCCAGCTCTGTTATCTCTTTCTGAAGATTGCTCTGGCTATTTGGGGTCTTTTGTGTTTCCATACAAACTGTAAAATGTTTGTTCTAATTCTGTGAAAAATGTCATTGGTAATTTGATAGGGATTGCATCGAATCTACAGATTGCTCTGAGTATTATAGTCATTTTCACATATTGATTCTTTGATCCAAGAACATGATATATTTCTTCATCTGTTTGTGTCATCTTTGATTTTTCTCATTGGTGTCATAGTTTTCTTGGTACAGGTCTTCTGCTTCCTTAGGTAGGTTTTTTCCCAGGTATTTTATTCTTTCTTTCTGTTGCAATGGTAAATGGGATTTTTTCCTTAATTTCTCTCTCTGATCTTTTGTTGTTAGTGAATAGGAAGGAGGAGATATACATATAGTTGATTCACTTCATTGTACAACAGAAATTAAGGCAACATTGTAAAGTAACTATACCCAAATTAAAAAAACAGAAAATAGGCAACAAAGGCAAAATAGATTATCAAAAATGACCTACTGTGTAGCACAGGGAACTCTACTCATTATTCTGTAATAACCTATATGGAAAAAGAATCTGAAAAAGAATGAATATATGTATATGTGTAAGTGAAACACATTGCTGTACACCTGAAACTAACACATTGTAAATCAACTGTATTGCAATATAAAATAAAAATTAAATTAAGTATTTTTAAAGAATAAGAAAAAAATGAGGCAACTAGGGGTACACACATACAAATGAAGCTTTTGTTGTTGACATTCAGTAGCTCTGGTGATTCATCAACAGTTTTTTGTTTGTTTGTTTGAGCGCATGTAACCAAATCTTTTCAGGAGGAAAATAAAAATGGCAGATGATTACTGTACCCAAAACATCCTAATCTTGGACAGTGTTTAGCCCCTAACATATCCTAGAAATAGTTTTAATGTTAGGGAGCATAGTCTAAGAAGCAATATTTATTCAAAATATGACCCTGTATTTACTTCCAGGCTTTTGTGGCTTTTCATTAAGATTAAACAATGGTTGTCCTGCAGTGATGTGAATGCATACTGTCTTCCCATCTAATCCAGCTTATACATGCCTTAAGACTCTGTTGTAAATTCCACACAATACCTAGCACAGTGCCTCATACATAATAGGTGAGCAAGATGTGTGGTAAATGAGTGAATACCTTTTACTTTTACACCTTTTCTTTTCTTCCAAACACTCACACACATACACAAACCCTGCCAACACCACAAATTACATTAATACAAACATTACCAATGTAGAAATTGTAACAGGATTTGATAATATTTTATCCTGAACGAACTGAAGAACTTTCAAATTTATTTTCTAATTTAAAATCATAAGCTTTTCTCAGGTGGTAAAAATAGTGGTTGTCAATTTCATGGTACAAATGAAAATTTAGTATCAACCATTTAAATTATTTCTTTCCATTTATTCAGTTATTTCAGAGAAAAAATTAAATTGAATAACGACAATAAGTTTTATGCTAATTTCTCTAAAATAAGCTATGTTCTTGAATGTCCACAATACTTCTGATTACGGCTTCTTTTGAAAAATATTTAGAGGGGTCAAAATGATTTTAAAATGTAGATGTATGGATGTAGCAGTAAGACATTTTTTTCCTTGGTAGAGTAATTAGAGTTCCCTTTTGGGAAATAAAAAAGCAAGTAAATACATTGGCAATTCCAATCAGTGTCTTTAAACACTAGCTCTGCTAATTTCCAAAGAAGCCAATGGTGCTGTATTTTGCCTTTATGCCCTCAAGAGAGAGCAACCTCATATAAGACCTGTCTACCTTGAAGACCACCTAATGTTTTACAGCTACAATTTCTAAAGAAAACCATGACAAAAATATGGCCTGAGACAGTACCATTTTATGAACAAATGTTCCCAAGTCACAGTGAATATTCCACATGACCAAATTTTCATGCCTTTTGTACTGCCCGTAACAGTAGCCATTAATACTATGGGATAATATATACACATATATATCACACATTTCTCCTTAAAATCAGATCCTAAGAAGTTCTTTAAAATAATATTCTTTAAAGAAGGAGCTCTAAATTTGTATTAAAAAGAAAAAAAAAAAAAAAAAGAAGAAGGAGTTCTGATGAGGTTTGAGTCAGAGTGAGAGAAAAATCTGTTAATCTCCTATCAGGCAGAGTTAAATAACAATCTTATTAGAGACTTTGATGATTTTGGAGGAAAATTTAATAATGACATAAATCAAATGTTAAAATAATCCTCTAAGGAAACTTACTTCATTTGAGAGAAAAATAAAGTTTCACCAGTAACCATAGTGAGTTGATATTATTGCAGTTGTTTTTATAAGTTGTTGCTATGACTTTTTTGACTTTGGGGCTAGAGTTTACTTCAAATACAACAGATGGCAACGATTACACTTCTGTAACTTTTTTTTCTTGAATAACTAAACAGAGCATAATAAAATAAACAGTCGTATACACTAGAGAGTTTTGTTTTGTTTCACATTTTATTAAAACTAAAAGTGAACAAAGTAACTCAAAGCAAATATAAAATGAGACCTCCATGTATTCCAAACTTTACCTACAAATTGAAAAATATTAAGATATTCTATTTTTTTACTTCTCTCATGGTTTTAAGGAAACTAAAACAAAATGGAACAAAAAGATAGTAAGAAAGAAAGTTTGCAACATCGACAACTCAAATCAGAAGCAAATATTAAAAGCCTAGGAGAAAGCTTCTCTTTATCTGTCTCAGTTTGGTTCAGTTGCTCAGTCATGTCTGACCATGTGGACTACAGCACGCCAGGCTTCCCTGTCCATCACCAACTCCCAGAGCTTGCTCCAATTCATGTCTCTCGAGATGGTGATGCCATCCAACCTTCTCATCCTCTGTCGTCCCCTTCTCCTGCCTTCAATCTTCTCCAGCATCAGGGTCTTTTCTAATCAGTCAGCCTTTTGCATCAGGTGGCCAAAGCATTAGAGCTTTAACTTCAGCATCAGTCCTTCCAATGAATATTTTAGGATTGATTTTCTTTAGGATTGACTGGTTTGATCTCCTTGCAGTCCAAGAGACTCTCAAGAGTCTTCTATACTCCCACAGTTCAAAAGCATCAGTTCTTCAGAGCTCAGCCTTCTTTATGGTCCAACTCTCACATCCATACTTGATTACTGGAAAAACCATAGCTTTGACTATATGGAACTTTGTCTATCTCACTTGCTACAAATTGGAGAAACCAGAATTTGATAGAATTAAAATCTGAAAAAAAAATCTTATAATGAAATTTTAATCTCAGAGATGTTCAAATTTTTTTCTTAGTATTATGTGGTATCTGTCAATACCCTGAATTTTCCTTTTCATGACCTCTCCAAAAGGAGAAGATTTGGGTAATTTTCAAAATTCAAACTAAAGCTTACAAACAAAGCTAGATAATGATTACCTTTCACATAGCAATATTTTACATTAATTAATTCTATAGGGATTATTTAATCAAAATGACATAGTTGATGGGAAATGACCTCTAATGTACAAGAACACTGAGGTCAAGGACCAGATCCCCATTTCCAGATGTTTAAAATGTTGATATGTGTCCTTGGGTTAATCATTTGACTTCCATTTTTTATTTTCCCATTCTGACAAATGAAGGCAATAAATTCTCTGATAAGATAGAATTTATATCATGCTGAAATGTTGATATGTTATAATTAGATAGGGACTTTAATGCATCATAATAATACCAGTGATGGAACTCTTAGTCATGGTGATTTCTTTGGCAGGGATAAAAGTCTGTCTTCAATAGTGTGTGGAATGGTTTCTCAATTGCCAAATTGCCTTTTTAATGATCTCACCATGATTTCATCCTTTGGTTAAGAGCTTGAGAATTCAATGAAATAAAGTGTAGTGACTGAGCAATACCCAAAGTATTTGCCTATAAAATTTTTGTTTAAAAAAAATCTTGCAGAAATTCAGCAGAATTACTAAAGAAGGCCAGCAAAACCAATCTTAGCAATGTTGAAAGATCAAATATCTTAATAAGAATCATTGATACTACAAGTCAACGAATTATTAATTATTGCAGACCCGAGGCTACTAATCTGAGAACAAAGAGACTGAAGTTAATATTCAAGGTATGTTTCCCAACTGTAAAAATAATGCTTGATGATGATTTTTTATTTTTTTTATTTTTTGATGATGATTTTTTAAATTCATAAGAATAGAAAGAGTAAACGAGTATAATAAGCATGCATAATGTCCCCTCAGAAAATGACTATACATTTACCATATATGCTGTCAGGTTTTTTATTCCTATGCATATCTAGACAGTCCTCTATTTACATGTCTCTTTCCTGGAAAAGTATTTAAAAGTTAGAGGCCTAAAATAATCAAATTTTTAAACAGTACATGTAAATAGATCAGGTTATATTTGCAAAGAATTAAAATCATACATACACACATATATACCAAACACATGTTGCAAAGTTTCCTTATTACAGTTCAGATGGGCCCAGGTAGATAAGAAGATGGCAATGCAGGGAGGCCTCCAAGAAGACCCATACATTCTTGTCCAGAGCAGGCCTTTCCCCCCACCAGTCCTTCTGCAGGGCCAAAAGCAAGAGTTCCTCACCCTACAAGCCTGGATAAGCTGAGTGCCTGGATGAGTGGTGGGGAGAAGGGGCTGGGCTGCCCTTGCACACACTGTGACCTGCTGGGTCTCAGCCAGCCCTGCACACTGTGATCAGCAACATGAGTGTCCCTTAAGCATGAGTGTCCCAACTCGGCTGCCTGTACGGGAAAACCTAAGGTCATCTGCCACTCAGCCGACCCTCATCCTGCCCTGACTCCACCATGCAAGAAGCACGTACAGTAGGAGCAAAGTTTGAGTCATCTGTTCAGTTAGCTGAGGGCTTCACGGAGCTTCCTTAGCACACAAGATGAGAGCATCAAAGAGCAGGACAACACGGAAGGCTGAGTCAGGTCTCTGTCTGCAAGACAACGGGCCAGCAGCACCAAGGACAAACCAAAGCACATTTTCAAGGCTGTGGCAATCTGCCCTTTCCTGGCGTCCTTCTACAGAAGAGCTTAAAAGCATTCTGCAAAATTACCTCTGTTCAAAACTATACATGTACATTGATCATAGAATGTGTGTGCTGAAGAAATACCATATAATAAATAGGATTGCATATTAATATATTTATGTGTATACTTATATATGTTAATTATAAGATTGGATTATGCAAACTAATTTTTTAATATTTATTCTTTATGATGCTCATTGTATTAACTTACTCTCACTTATATTAAGAATTTTATCTTTTCAGGGTATACAGAAAAAGGAATGCTTCTACACAGTTGATGGGAATGTAAATTAATCCAGTCCCTTCGGAGAACAGTATGGAGTTTCCTTAAAAACTAAAACTAGAATTACCATATTATCCTACATTTACACTCTCAGGTATAATATCAGAAAACTTTTAATTCAAAAAAAATACAAGAACCACTATATTCACAGCAGCACAAATTGCAATAGCCAAGATATGGAAGCAATCCAAATGTCTACTGACAGATGAATCGATAAAGAAGACATGCTACATTTTGTTGTTGGTACATATATACAATAAAACATTGCTGTTGCTATTCTGCTGCTAAGTCCTATCAGACTTTTTGAGACCGCATGAACTGCAGCATGCTAGGATTTCCTGTCCTTCACTATCTTCTAGACTTTGCTCAAACTCATGCCCATTGAGTCAGTGATGCCATCCAACCATCTCATCCTCTGTCACTGGTGGCCTCTTGCTCTCAGTCTTTCGCAGCATCAGGAACTTTTCCAATGAGTAAGCTCTTCTCATAAGGAGGCCAAAGTATTAGAGCTTCAATTCAGAATCAGTCCTTCCAAAAAATATTCAGGGTCAACTTCCTTTAGGATTGACTGTTTGATCTCCTTACTCTCCAACAGACTCTCAAGAGTCTTCTCCAGCACCACAGTTTGGAAGCATCAGTTCTTCAGCACTCAGCATTCTTTATGGTCCAACTCTCACAATCATACACGATTACTGGAAAAACATAGAATTGACTATACAGACTTCTGTCAGCAAAGTGATGTCTCTGCTTTATAATACACTGCCTAGGTTCAAGGGATTAGATCTGATAGACAGAGTGCCTGTAGAATTATGGATGGAGGTTCGTAACATTGTATAAGAGGTGGTGATCAAAGCCATCCCCAAGAAAAAGAAATCCAAAAAGGCAAAATGGCTGTTCTGAGGAGGCCTTACAAATAGCTGAGAAAAGTAGAGAAGTAAAAGGCAAAGGAGAAAAAGGAAGGTGTATCCATATGAATATAGAGTTCCAAAGAAATGCAAGGAGAGATAAGAAAGCCTTCCTCAGTAAACAATACAAAGAAATACAGGAAAACGAGAGAATGGGATACAGGAAAACAACAAAATAGGAAAGACTAGAGACCTCATCAAGAAAATTAGAGATACCAAGGGAACATTTCATGCAAAGATGGGCACAATAAAGGATAGAAATTATATGGACCTAACAGAAGCAGAAGATATTAAGAAGAGGTGGCAAGAATACACAGAACTATACAAAAAAGATCTTCATGACCCAGGTAACCAAGATGGTGTGACCACTCACCTAAATTCAGACATTCTGGAGTGTGAATTCAAGTGGCCCTTAGGAAGAATCACCACAAACAAAGCTAGTGGAGGTTATGGAATTCCAGCTGAGTTTTTTTCACATTCTGAAGATGATGCTGTGAAAGTGCTGCACTCAATATGCCACCAAATTTGGAAAACTCAGCAGTGGTCACAGGGCTGAAAAGGTCTGTTTTCATTCTAATCCCAAAGAAAGGCAATGCCAAAGAATGTTCAAACTACCCTGCAATTGCACTCATTTCACATGTTAGCAAATTAATGCTCAAAATTCTCCAAGCCAGGGATCAATAGTACCTGAACTGAAAGCTTCCAGATGTTCAATCTGGATTTAGAAAAGGCAGAGGAAACAGAGATCAAATTACCAACACCCACTGGATCATAGAAAAAGCAAGAGGATACCTGAAAAAAACATCTACTTCTGCTTCATTGACTACACTTAATCCTTTGACTGTGTGGATCACAACAAACTGTGGAAAATTTTTCAAGACATGGGAATACCAGACCACCTACCTGCCTCCTGAGAAACCTGTATTGCAGGCCAAGAAGCAACAGTTACAACCAGACATGGAACAAGGAACTTGTTCCAAATTGCAAAAGGAGTACTTCAAGACAGTATATTGTCACCCTGCTTATTTAACTTACATTCAGAGTACATCATGCAAAATACTGGGCTGTATGAAGCACAAGCTGGAGTCAAGATAGGTGGGAAAAATATTAATAACCTCAGATATGCAGACAACACCATTTTTAAGACAGAAAACAAAGAGGAACTAAAGAGCCTCTTGATGAAAGTGAAAGAGGAGAATGAAAAAGTTGGCTTAAAACTCAACATTCAAAAGATGAAGATCGTGTCTGGTCCCATCACTTCATGGCAAATAGATGGGGAAACAATGTAAACAGTGAGAGACTTTATATTCTTAGGCTCCAAAATCACTGCAGATGGTGAATGCAGGCATGAAATTAAAAGATGCTTGTTCCTTGATAGAAAAGCTATGACAACCCTAGACAGCATATTAAAAAGCAGAGATATTACTTTGCCAACAATAAGCATGTATGGATGTGGGAGTTGGACCATAAAGAAGTCTAAGAGCTGAAGAACTGATGTTTTTGAACTGTGGTGTTGGGGAAGACTCTTACAAGTCACTTGGACTGCAAGGAGATCAAACAAGTCAATCCTAAAGGAAATCAGTCCTGAATATTCATTAGAAGGACTGATGCTGAAGATGAAGCTCCAATACTTTGGCCACCTGATGCAAAGAACTGACTCACTGGAAAAGACCCCGATGCTGGGAAAGATTGAAGCCAGGAGGAGAAGGGGATGACAGAGGATGAGATGATTGGATGGCATCACCAACTCAGTGGACACACATTTAAGCGAGCTCTGGGAGATGATAAAGGACAGGGAAGCCTGCTGTGTTGTAGTCCATGCAGTCTTAAAGAGTCGGACATGACTGAGCAACTGAAGAACAACAAGGTTTGTCATAGCTTTTCTTCCAAGGAGCAAGTTCTTTAAATTTCCTTGCTATAGTCATAATCCACAGTGATTTGGGCGCCCAAGAAGATCGTCTCTCACTATTGCCATTTTTACCCATCTATTTTCCATGAAGGGATGGGACCAGATGCCATGATGTTAGTTTTTTGAATGTTGAGTTTTAAGCCAGGTTCTTCACTCTCCTCTTTCATCTACATCAGGAGGCTCTTTAGCTCTTCTTCAATTTCTGCCAATGGAGTGGTGTCATCTGCATATCTGAGGTTATTGCTATTTCTCTTGGCAATCTTAATTCCAGCTTGTGTTTCATACAACCTGGCATTTCACATGGTGTACTCTGCATAGAAGTTAAAAAAGCAGTGTACCAATATACAGCCTTTACAAACTCCTTTCCCAATTTTGAACCAGTCCTTGTTTCTTGTCCTGTTCTAACTGTTGCTTCTTGTCCTTTCCATTAAAAAAAAAAGATGTTCTTTCCATCATAGGGGGTTGGAATGCAAGAGTAGGAAGTCAAGAGATACCTGGACTAACAGGAAAGTTTGTTCTTAGAGTACAGAATGAAGCAGGGCAAAGCCTAACAGAGTTTTGCCAAGAGAACACACTGGTCATAGCAAACATCCTCTTCCAACAACACAAGAGAAGACTCTATACATGGACATCACCAGATGGCTAACTAATATGGAAATCAGATTGATTCTATTCTTTGCAGCTGAAGATGGAGAAACTCTATATAGTCAGCAAAGATCAGACCCAGAGTTTACTATGGCTCAGATCATCAGCTCCGTATTGTAAAATTCAGGCTTAAATTGAAGAGAGGAAAACCACTAGGATGTGTAAGTATGACCTAAATAAAATTCATATGACTACACAGTAGAGGTGACAAATAGAATCAAGGGATTAGATCTGGTAGACGAAGTGCCTGAAAAAGTATAGGAGGAGGTTCATAACACTGTCCGGGAGGCAATGACAAAAACCACTCCCAATGAAAACAAATGCAAGAAGGCAAAGTGGTTGTCTGAGGAGGACTTAACAAATAGCTGAAAAAATAAGAGAAGTAAAAGCAAAGGAGAAAGAAAAAGATATACCCAACTGCACGTAGAGTTCCAGAGAATAGCAAGGAGAGAGAAGACAGCTTTCTTAAGTGAACAATGAAAAGACAGAGGAAAACAATAGAATGGGACTGACTAGTGTTCTCTTTAGTAAAATTGGAGGAGGAACTATCTCCTTTGCTATTTTTTAGTGCAAAGATGGCACAATAAAGGACACAAATAGCAAGAATTTACCATAAGCAGGAGAGATTAAGAAGAGGTGGCAAGAATACACAGAAGAACTATACCATAAAGGGCTTAATGATCTAGATAACTGTGATTGTGTGGTGGTGTGGTCACTTACCTAGAGGCAGATATCCTGGAGTGTGAAATCAAGTGGGACTTAGGAAGCATTACTACAAATAAAGTTAGCTCAGGTGATGAAATTCCAGTTAAGCTATTTCAAAAGTTATTTAAGGTGATGGAATTCCAGTTAAGCTGTTTCAAATCCGAAAAGATGGTGCTGTGAAAGTGCTGCTCTCAATATGCCAGCAAATTTGGAAAATTCAGTAGTGGCTACAGAACTAGAAAAGGTCAGTTTTCATTCCAATTCCAAAGAGAGGCAATGGCATAGCACGTTCAGACTACCATACAATTACATTCATTTCACAGGCTAGTAAGATTATGCTCTAAATCCTTCAAGCTAGGCTTCAGCAGTATATGAACAGAAATGCAGATGTACAAGCTGGACTTAGAAAAGGCAGAGGAAGCAGAGATCAAATGGCCAACATCCACTGGATCATAGAAAAAGCAAGGGAATAGCAAAAAAAAAAAAAAATCTACTTCTGCTTCATTGACTAAGCTAAAGTCTTTAATTGTGTGGATCACAATAGAATATTATTCAGTCATAAAAATAATGAAATAATGCCATTTACAACGTGGATGGACCTAGAGGTGCTCATGCTAAATGAAGTAGGCAGACAAAGAAAGACAAATATCATACAATATTGCTTACATGTGGAATCTAAAATATGATACAAATGAACTTATTTAGAAAACAGACTTACAGACATAGAGGACAAATTTATGATTACCAAAGAAGAAAAGAGGTGGAGGAAGGAAAAATTAAGAGATTGGGATTAATGGATACACACTACTATCAATATAAATAAAATAGATGAACAACAAGGTCTATTGTATAGCTATTGTTGTTCAATCACTAAGTCATGTTCTACTCTTTGAGACCCCATGGACTGTAGCAAGAAGGTTCCTCTAGCCTTCACTGTCTCAGAGTTTGCTCAAATTCATGTCCACTGAGCTGGTTATGCTATCTAACCATCTCATTTTCGGTTGCCCTCTTCCCTTTCTGCCCTCAATATTTCCCAGCATCAGGGTCTTTTCCAATGAGTTAGTCCTTTGCATTAGGTGGCCAAAATATAGGAGCTTCAGTTTCAGCATCAGTCCTTCCAATGAATATTTGATTGGAAATCAAATTAGGTTTGATTTCCTTTAGGATTGATTGGTTTGATCTCTGTGCAGTCCAAAGGACTCTTTAGAATCTTCTCCAGCATGACAATTCAAAGCATCAATTCTTCAGTGTTCTGCCTTCTTTATGGACCAACTCTCACATCTGTGACTACTGGAAAAACCATCCCTTTGACTATACAGATCTTTGTCAGCAAAGTGATGTCTCTGCTTTTTAATACATTGTCTAGGCTTGTCGTAGCTTTCCTTCCAAGGAATAAGCGTCTTTTAATTTCTTGGCTGCAGTCACCATCCACAGAGATTTTGGAGGCCAAGAAAAAAATCTGTCACTGCTTTCACTTCCCCCTCCATTTGCCATGAAGTGATGGGACTTGAGTTTTAAGTCAGTTTTTTCACTCTCCTCATTCACCCTCACCAAGTGGCTCTTTAGTTTCTCTTCACTTTCTGCCATTAGAGTGGTATCATCTGCAAATCTGTGGTTGTTATTTTTCCCAGCAATCTTGATTCCAGCTTGTGATTCATCCAGCTCAGATTTCATGATATACTCTGCATATAACTTAAATAAGCAGGGTGACAATATACAGACTGTTGTACTCCTTCCCCAATTTGAAACTAGTCAGTTGTTCCATGTCCAGTTCTAACTGTTGCTTCTTGACCCTCATACAGGTTTTTCAGAAGACAGATAAGATGGTATTCCATATCACTTTAACAATTTTCCACAGATTCTTATAATCCACATAGTCAAAGGCTTTAGTGTTCTCAATGAAGCAGAAGTAGATATTTTTCTGGAATTTCCTTGCTTTCTCTATTATCCAATGAGTGTTGGCAATTTGATCTTTGATTTCTCTGCCTCTTTGAAACCCAGCTTGAAATCTGGAGGTTCTCAGTTCACATACTGCTGAAGCCTAGCTTGAAGGATTTTGAGCATAACCTTACCAGCATGTGAAATGAGCACAATTGTATGGTTGTTTGAACATCCTTTGGCATTGGCATTTTGGGGATTGGATTGAAAACTGATCTTTTCTACTCCTGTGACCACGGCTCAGTTTTTTCAAATTTGCTGACATACTGAGTGCAGTACTTTAGCTGCATCATCTTTTAGGATTTGGAATAACTCAACTGGAATTCAATCACCTCCACTAGCTTTGTTGGTAGTGATGCTTCCTAAGGCCCACTTGACTTCAAACTCCAGAGTGTCCAGCTCTAGGTGAGTGACCACACCATAGTGGTTATCTGGATCGTTAAGACCTTTCTTGTATAGTTCTGTGTGTTTTTGTCACCTCTTCTTAATCTCTTCTGCTTCCTTATCATTTCTGTCCTTTATTATGCCCTTTCTAGCATGAAATATTCCCTTGGCATCTCCAATTTTCTTGATGAGATCTCTAGACTTTCCCATCTATTGTTTTTCTCTGTTTATTTATATTGTTCATTTAAGAGGGCTTCTTATCTCTCCTTGCTATTCTCTGGAACTCTGCATTTATTTGGGTATATCTTTCTTTTTCTTTCTTTCCTTTTACTTCTCTTCTTCCCTCAGCTATTTGTAAAGCCTCCTCAGATAACCACTTTGCCTTCTTGCATTTCTTTTCCTTAGGGATGGTTTTGGTCACTGCCTCCTGTACAGTGTTACAAACTTCCTCCCATAGTTCTTAAGGCACTCTGTCTACCAGATCTAATCCCTTGCATCTGTTTGTCCTTCCCACTGTTTAATCATAAGGAATTTGATTTAGGTCATATGTGAATGGTCTAGTGTTTTCCCTACTTTTTTCAATTTAAGCCTGAATTTTGCATTAAGGAACTCATAATATGAGCCATAGTCAACTCCAGGTCTTATTTTTTCTGATTGCATAGAGCTTCTCTATCTTTGGCTGCAAAGAACATAATGAATCTGATTTCAGTATTGACCATCTGGTGATGTTCATGTGTAGAGTCGTCTCGTGTTGTTAGAAAAGCATGGCCAGCTATGACCAGCATGGTGTCTTGAACAACTCTGTTAGCATTTGCCCTGATTAATTTTGTACTCTAAGAACAAGCTTGCCTGTTATTGCAGGTATCTCTTGACTTCCTACTTTTGCATTCTAATGCTCTGTGATGAAAAATACATCTATCTCTCTCTCTTTTGGTGTTATTCATAGGACTGGTCAACTTCAGCTTCTTCGGCATCAGTGGTTGGGACATATAGTTGGATTACTGTGATATTGAATAGTTTGTCTTGGAAAGGAATGGAGATTGTTCTGTCATTTTTGAGATTGCACCAAATCTACATTTTGGACTCTTTTGTTGACCATGAGGGTTACTCCATTTCTTCTAAGGGATTCTTGCCCACAGTAGTAGATAAATGGCCATCTGAATTAAATTCACTCATCCCCATCCATTTTAGTTGACTGATTCCTAAGATGTTGACATTCAGTCTTGCCATCTCCTGCTTGACCATGCCCAATTTACCTTGATTCATGAATCTAACATTCCAGGTACTTGTGCAATATTGTTCTTTACAGCATTGGACTTTACTTTCACCATCAGACACATCCACAGCTGAGTGTTGTTTCTGCTTTGGCCCAGCTGCTTCATTCTTATGGGAGCTATTAGTAATTGCCTTCTTTGCTTCCCAGGAGCATATTGGACACCTTCTGGCCTTGGGGGCTCATCTTCTGGTGTCATATCTTTTTTTTACCTTTTCATACTGCCCATGGGGTTCTCCAGGCAAGAGTACTGGAGTAGGTTGCCATTTCCTTCTCCAGCAGACCACATTTTGTCTGAAATCCACTATGACCCATCTATCTTGGGTGGCCCTGAAGGGTATGGCTCATAGTTTGATTGAGTTATGCAATTCCTTCACCCCAACAAGTCTATGATCCATAAAGGGGTAGTGCATAGCACAGGGAACTGTATTCAATATCCTGTAGTCAACCATAATGGAAAAGAAAATAAATATGTATATACATCTGCTGTTGCTTAGTTGCTAAGAAGTTTCTGACTCTGTGATCCCATGGACTGCAGCCCACCATGCTCCTCTGTCCATGGGATTTTCCAGACAGAATACTGGAGTGAGTTAACATTTCCTTCTCCAGGGGATTGTCTCAATCCAGGGACTGAACCTGCATCTCATGTGATGGCAGGGAGATTCTTTTATCACTGAGCCACTAGGAAGCCCCATATACATACAAACATACAGAACCTAATCACTTTGGTGCACATCAGGAACTAACTCAACATTGTAAATCAAATATACTTCAATTTTAAAAAGCATTTTATATTTGCATCATTATGTCTTCCAGGGGGAATTTTATTTCTACACTTGATAAAACATATCATATTTTTTAAAAGCCAAGAGAGCTACTTGAGGAAGATGAAAGTGCCTACTTAAATATTCCTGATATAACATCCTAGGACATGATGGGGAGGAATGAATGATTCCTACACTGTTTCCAGAAGAATTGGATAGGAATTTGGAGGTTGGAAATCTAGGGTGGATCTTTCTAGATCTTAATGGACATGGGCTCTTGCAAATGACACTTAGGTTTCACTTTCCTCTGTTTCCTTAAGATTTATTTGTTGATCAAATAAGTCTTTACTCTTTCCTAAATACATTTAAAATGCATGGGAGAGAAAAATTCATAGATGAAGACAAAACAGGCCAGGGAAAGAATGAAGGCTGAACAGGGCAGAAGGGGAAACGGACACATCCACAGATGGTCTCTGGGGGAAAGAAGCCAAAGAGATGGAGGAGGCAGCCCTGAAGCAGCAGGAAAAAGGGAGAAAGTGTTTCAGAAAGGAAAGAGGGTGTCTTCCAGAAGTCGGGAAGCAGAAGAGAACAGAAACCGTCTGCTCTTATTTTAGTTCTATCTAAACAAAAGCTTGATGGCAGTGGAGGTGATGATCACACACAGTTGTTTTCAGAATTTTTAATGTGAAAGAAAGAGACGGAATTGTGTCTGTGAGCCAACTGACATCTATAGTTTTTTGGTTTTTTTTTTTTTCCTGAAGAATGGAAGGAGATCGGGGATCTTTACTATTAATTAATTAGTCATTTCCCATTTTATTCAAAGATTCCCCAACAGAATTCAAAGAAGGTGCCCCAACCTGCATGAAGCTCCACCGTTATGCAGTTATCTCAATCATATACACAGCTCTAAGGACATAAAGGACAACAGCAAGCTCTTCAAAGCTGTGCGGCTTACCTCTGTAGCTTCAGAAGCTGTTACAGGGCCATTTTGGAGCCTTCAGGAAATGCTTAGGGCTCAACATCATCATGTGATCATTTGTATCACAAAATGATATCGGAAAAAAAAAAGAAGCTCAACAAAGGGTTTGGGGATTGTTTATTTTGTTTTTATTATAGGTGGATGGCAATTTAATTTGCTTCTATGCACCAATCCTGGTGGCTCAGTTGGTAAAGAATTGCCTGCAATTCAGGAGACCTCAGTTCGACCCCTGAGTCAGGAATATACCCTGGAGAAGGGAATGGCAACCCACGCCAGTGTTCCTGCCTGGAGAATTCCATGGACAGAGGAATCTGATGGGCTACACTCCACGGGATCACGAAAGAGCCGGACTGAGTGACTCTCCCTCATTTTCATTCACATACAACAATGAAACAACAGAGAAACATGACAATGAAACAACCCGGAGAAACACAGAGAAGAAAAGAGGAGATTGCCAACAGCCCAAGACCACCAAGAAGGTGACAGAGGATGGGATCTGAGGCCCAGATAGAAGAAGAATTCTTTCCACGGAAGGGAGGCGTGATGGAGATAAGGACGTGTGCAGATGCAGACAAGGCTCTCCGGGACTGAGTGGGAAGAGTGGAGGAGGGCGACAGGAAGGAATTTAGAGGAGTTTCAGTCCATAAAGAGGGCAGTTTATCTGCTGAGTGTGAGTGGAGAAAGGGGCACAGTCTGACTTCAGCGGGGCAGTAGGCTGTTTGAAATTAGTAAATGAAAGGACTTTCTATGTTATGAAGCCAGAGAGATGCACTAACTTAGGTTCTTTTCTTTTTTTAAAAAAATTTTATTTTATTTTTAAACTTTACAATATTGTATTAGTTTTGCCAAATATTGAAATGAATCTGCCACAGGTATACCTGTGTTCCGCATCCTGAACCCTCCTCCTTCCTCCCTCCCCATACCCTCCCTCTGGATCGTCCCAGTGCACCAGCCCCAAGCATCCAGTATCGTGCATCGAACCTAGACTGGCGACTTGTTTCATACATGATATTATACATGTTTAAATGCCATTCTCCCAAATCATCCCACCCTCTCCCTCTCCCACAGAGTCCATAAGACTGATCTATACATCAGGTTCTTAATGCTATATATCAAGATGTGGTCACATGATGTAATGTAAATGCAGTTGTAATGACAAACCAAGTTTATTAATTTAAACATAGGAAGATTTCTAAATTGTATAAGAAAAGAGAAAACTAAAATAGTAAATGTGTAAAACCTCTGAGAATACTAATCATAAAAGAAAAAAAGAAAGAAAAAATTGGCAGAAATTCTTCAACTAATCAGGAATCTAATAATAAAAGTTAACAAATTATTTCTGCCTTTAAATCAGCAAATTGTTTTCTTCTATAAAAATGACCATGTGAGCAATATATATTCATCTAATAAAACTATTAAAAATAAAAATGCTGCAAAAAATAATTCAAAACCACTTGAAATTCAACACTTGGAGATAGTCACTTTTTAAACTTTGCTGTATCTGCTTTCCTATGCATACATATGTATAAATGCATGCCCATATTTAGAAATATGTAGATGTATCACATATATTTTCCCAAAGCATCACATAAATTTTCACTTAATATACCATATCTTTTTATGTTAATAAATATCCATGTGATTATTATTCATAGCCATTTACTATCATAATATAAAACAAAATCTGTTTAGCAAAGCCTTTTTTGGATATTTTGACTGTTTATAATAGTTACAATTTGTTCCTATTACAAAGAATCTTTCAAGGAACAGTTTTCTACATAATTATTTGCTAAGGGAAAAAATTTTTAAGTGAAATTTTTGAGTGAAAGATTTTGCCCATTAAACACTTGGAAACTCTGGAAAGGTTATGACAGTTTTTACCCTGAGAGCAGTGAGCATTTCCCTACAATTATGCCCACCTAGGTATCAACATTTAATCCTTGCTCAGGTAATAAAATATGCTGTTATTTAATTTACATTTCTTTAAAAACAAGTGAGATTGTAATTTTTCAACTTTCTTTAATGGTCATATGTATTCTTCCTTCCTAAAATGATAATTAATATTCTTTGTTTACATGTTAGTCACTCTGTGGTGTCTGACTCTTGCAACCCCACAGACTGTAGTCTGCCAGGCTCCTCTGTCATGGGATTCTCCAGGCAAGAACACTGAAGTGGGTAGCCATTCCCTTCTCCAGAATATCTTCCTGACCCAGGAATCAAACCTGGGTCTCCTGCATTGCAGGCAGGTTCTTTACCATCTGAGCCATCAGGGAAGCCCATACGGTATACATACTTACATATATATGTACATACATATGGTAAATATTTTTAATATGGTTAATATTTTAAATGAATTTATTTATTTTATTGGAGGCTAATTACTTCACAATATTGTAGTGGGTTTTCCATACATTGACATGAATCAGCCATGGGTGTACATGTGTTCCCCACCCTGAACCCCCCTCCCACCTCCCTCCCCATCCCATCCCCCAGGGTCATCCCAGTAGCCCTGAGCACCCTGTCTCATGAATTGAACCTGGACTGGCGGTCTGTTTCACATATAGTAATATACATGTTTCAATGCTATTCTCTCAAATCGTTCCACCCTCACCCTCTCCCACAGAGTCCCAAAGTCTGTTCTTTACATCTGTGTCTCTTTTGTTATCTCACATATAGGGTCATCATTACCATCTTTCTAAATTCCATATATATGCTTTAATATACTGTATTGGTGTTTTTCTTTCTGGCTTACTTCACTCTGTATAATAGGCTCCAGTTTCATCCATCTCATTAGAACTGATTCAAATGTGTTCTTTTTAATGGCTGAGTAATACTCCATTGTGTATATGTACCATGGCTTTCTTATCCATTCATCTGCTGATGGACATCTAGGTTGTTTCCACGTCCTAGCTATTGTAAACAGTGCTGCGATGAACATTGGGGTACACATGTCTCTTTCAATTCTGGTTTCCTCAGTGTGTACGCCCAGCAGTGGGATTGCTGAGCCTTATGGCAGTTCTATTTCCAGTTTTTTAAGGAATCTCCACACTGTTCTTCATAGTGGCTGTACTAGTTTGCATTCCCACCAACAGTGTAAGAGGGTTCCCTTTTCTCCACACCCTCTCCAGCATTTATTGTTTGTAGACTTTTGGATAGCAGCCATTCTGACCAGCGTGAGATGGTATCTCATTGTGGTTTTGATTTGCATTTCTCTGATAATGAGTGATGTTGAACATCTTTTCATGCGTTTGTTAGCTATCTGTGTGCGTTCTTTGGAGAAATGTCTGTTTAGTTCTTTGGCCCATTTTTTGATTGGGTCTTTTTTTTCTGGAATTGAGCTGCATGAGCCACTTGTATATTTTTTATATTAATTCTTTGTCAGTTGCTGCGTTTGCTATTATTTTCTCCCATTTGAAGGCTGTCTTTTCACCTTGCTTATAGTTTCCTTTGTTGTGCAGAAGCTTTTAATTTTAATTAGGTCCCATTTGTTTATTTTTGTTTTTATTTCCATTACTCTGGGAGGTGGGTCATAGAGGATCCTGCTGTGATTTATGTCAGAGAGTGTTTTGCCTATGTTTTCCTATAGGACTTTTATAGTTTCTGGTCTTACGTTTAGATCTTTAATCCATTTTGAGTTTATTTTTGTGTATGGTGTTAGAAAGTGTTCTAGTTTCATTCTTTTACAAGTGTTTGACAAGTTTTCCCAGCAGCACTTCTTAAAGAGATTGTCTTTTCTCCATTGTATATTCTTGCCTCCTTTGTCAAAGATAAGGTGTCCATAGGCGTGTGGATTTATCTCTGGGCTTTCTATTTTGTTTCATTAATCTATATTTCTGTCTTTGTGCCAGCACCATACTGTCTTAAGAAATATTTTAATGGTGATAATATTCAGTGCCAACATCAGCAAATATTAGTGCTGTTGTGATTTCAATCATTGTTGCCTTAGCTATGCCTCACACACTGTTTAACCCATTCATTGAATTTCTAATTTCAAAAATTTCATTTATACATGTTCCTTTCATGGTTTTTTATTTTTGCTGATTATTTTCTTTCCTGATTTCTATTTTGTCTTATATTTCTTCAAATAATTCATAATTTAGGTCCTTGACAATCTAATTTGTTGTTGTTTCCATTTACCTTTCCATGTTGACAGTTTGTTTCATTTAACATTTGGTAACTTTTGAATGTAAGTGTCTCTAATGCACAAAGAGCTTGAATGCAGGGAGAAGGGAAGGAAGTGAACATTTTAAAATAAACCACAAGACACAATGTGTCTCTATTCTTGTTAGAAATTTTCTTAACTTAAGCTGGTAAAGAATCTGCCTGCAATGCAGGAGACCCCAGTTCTATTCCCGGGTCAGCAAGATCCACTGGAGAAGGGACAGGCTACCCACTCCAGTATTCTTGGGCTTCCCTGTTGGCTCAACTGATAAAGGATCTGCCTGTGATGCAGGAGACCTGGGTTCAATCCATAGGTTGGGAAGATCCCCTGGAGAAGGAAAAGGCTATCCACTCCATTATGGCCTGGAGAATCCCATGGACTGTATAGTCCATGGGGTTGCAAAGAGTCGGACACGACTCAGCAACTTTCACTTTCTTAACATATGTAATCAATTGCAAAAGGTGTTCAGAGTCCTGCCTTTGTTTCAACTGCAGAATCAGAGTCAAGACTTGTGAATGGAAGTGACTAAGGATGCTGGTACCTCAGGCCCGTAATGAAGTATCCCATGCCCTTGCTATGCTTCTTAAGACACTGCTTCTCCTTCACTTTCACATTTAGAAACTCCTATAAACTTTTCAGGCATGTGTCCTCAGGGCAAAGGCAATGCCTGTGTGTCAACCCACAACAATTTCATCAGTATTTTCCTTAAGTCTGTGAAACCACCATTCAAATTCAGGGTTCATACCTCCAATTTTTCTCCCTCATTATGAATTGGAAAAAGGTCCAAACTAAGAGTTGGAAAACCCTCTGCTTTTTGAACTTCAAACAGTAAAAGACTGAAAAAGTTTATGAGAAACAAGTCTTAACAAAATAACATGTAGACCTAGTGCAATGGCATTCCTGCCCAGATACAACATTTGAGAGAGCATCAGGTAAGCACCCATTCAGTGGTCAGGAAGGCGGATAAGAAAGCAACACCTTAAATCAGCTTGGGAAGTAGGTGCAGAAAAGAACTCTAACTGTGCTGGTGGGCAGACAGAAAGGGGTGGATGCAAGGAGCTCAGAAACCCAAAGGGATTTGGAGAAAAATGTGTTATCTAAACAAAAAAGAGTCCAGATGATGAAAAAGAAAAGTAATCGACTGAGACTTTAAATTCCCTGTGGGATATATTGTTTATAGACTTTTTGATGATGGCCATTCTGACCGGTAGTTGTAGTTTTGGCTTGCATCTCTCTAATAACTAGTTCTGTTGAGTACCATTACATGTGCTTTTTGGCTCGCTCTCTGTCTTCTTTGGAGAAATGTTTACTTAAATCTACCACTTATTTTTATAGGGTCACTTTTTTTATACTGAGCTTCACTAACTGTTTGAAGAGGGTGTGGAGAAAAGGGACCCTCCTGTGCTCTTGGTGGGGATGCAAATTGGTGCAACTATTATGAATAACACTATGGAGTTTCTTAAAAAAAAAAAAAAAAAAGCTAACAGTAGAACTACCATATGACCCAGCGATCCCACTCCTGGGCATGTACCTGGAGAAAAACACAATTTGAAAATATACATGCACCCAATGCTCATTGCAGCATTATTTACAGTAGCCAGGTCATGGAAGCAACCTAAACGTCTATTGACATATGAATGGATACAGAAGATGCGGTACATATAAACAATCACTCAGGCACAAAATAAACATATGAATAAACATATCACTCAGGCATAAAAAGAACAAAATAAAGCTATTTGCAAGAACATGGATGGACCTGAGATTGTCACACTGAGTGAAGTAAGTCAGACACAGAAAGACAAATATCTTATGATATTGCTTATTTATGGAATCTTTTAAAATGGAGTACAAATTAACCTATTTATAAAACAGAAGTAGAGTCATGGATGTAGAAAGCAGACTTACAGTTACCAGAGAATAAGTGGGCAGGGGGATAAACTGGGAGATTGGGAGTGACAAATACACACTACTACTACATATACAATAGATAAGTAATAAGAACCTACTGTAAAGCACGAGAACTATACTCAATACTCTATGATGGCCTCTTTGGGAAAAGAATCTTAAAAAAAAGAGTGGATGTATGTATACTGATTCTCTTTGCTGCACACCTGAAGCTAATACAACATTGTACCAGCTATACTCCAAAAAAGAAAAAGTCCCTATTGGGCCCTAAACTTTCACTAGGAAGCGGCAGGTGTTAGGGAATATGCAGCCACCTTTAAAGCAGTCACTTCAAACATGGATAAGGAGGATGTGGTCAAGCGCACTTTACAAAAAGAGCCTTCTGCACAGGATTCCGGTGCTGCTGTGAACCCGTGACTTTCAGGGTTCATCCTTTCTACCCTTTTTCCAGTAAGAGGTTTGCTAAACTTATCTTATCCTGTTCATCGGGTGCAGGGGTGAGGAGAGGGAGAGGTGATGTGTTATGTTAGTGTATAGATAAGGACCAAGAAGGGCTTCCCATGTGGCACTAGGGATAAAGAACCGCCCACCAGTGCAGGCGATGTAAAGAGACGTGGGTTCAGTCCCTGGGTTTGGAAGCTCCCCTGGAGGAGGGCACGGCAATCCACTCCAGTATTCTTGCCTGGAGAATCCCATAGCCAGAGGGGCCTTGCCGGCTACAGTCCATAGGGTCACAAAGAGTCGGACAGGACTGAAGCAAGTTAACAGGCACACAAGAATCAAGAAGAGGCATATGAGGACTTCATGGAAAAGATCACAGAGCCCCGTGGACCTGGGCTTCGGGATGATAGTCACTGCCTGGGGTTCCACACTGCCCCCTGGAGGAGAGCATCAGTGTGGTCTGTGTGACAGAGGGGAATCCACCTGAGCTTTGGTGTCCAGTGGACACAGTGGCGGCCTCGTTCATACCCACGTGTCGCTATCTATTCCCTAGTCTTTCTTTTGCTGTTATTGCTCAGTCTCTCAGTGATGTTTGACTCTGTGACCCCATGGACTGCAGCACGCCAGGCTTCCCTGTCCTTAACCATCTCCTGATACTTGCTCAAACTCGTGTCCATTGAGGCAGTGATGCCATCCAGCCATCTCGTCCTCTGTTTTCACCTTCTTCTCCTGGTTTCAATCTTTCCCAGCATCAGGGTCTTTTCAAAAGAGTTGGCTCTTCCCATCAGGTAGCCTAGATATGAACTTTCTTGAAAAAGTTGTATCGTCTCTTGAGAGATCCCTGCACATATATGCGGAATTGATGCTGCTTCTAAGTCTAACCTCAAATGTCTCTTGAATCCGCTCAACTTTATCTTCATGGCTGGGACCAAAAACTTCTGAGATGGAGTCACAGGTGAATGGAGGCACAGTCCCTGAGTGGCCAATGTGAAGATAGCCACTCAGTTGGTCTCAGATTGCAATGAGACCACTAAGACACGATGGAGAAGTTGATGTTATTTACTCAATAATACAAAGCAAGCTGTTTGGCTGTCCCAGACCAGGTCATATGCCCTGTACCTGAACCAACAAAGTGTGATCCACCATCAACACTAAACTTTTAGAAGTATGTTACTGGGGGTTAAACGTGAGTGCAAATAAACCTGTAATGGACTTACAACCTCCTTCCAGAGGACCACTGGATTGCAGCCTTAGAGAAGGAGAAGCAAGGAAGCAGGTATGGGGGGCAGAGTACCTGAAGAGCTATGGACAGAGGTTCGTCACATTTTACAGGAGGCGGTGATCAAAACCATCGCCAAGGGGAAAAAAAATGCAAAAAGGCAAAATTGTTGTCTGAGGAGGCCTTACAAAGAGCTGAGAAAAGGAGTGAAAAGCCAGGAAGAAAAAGAAAGATATATCCATCTGAATGTAGAGTTGCAAAGAACAGCAAGGAGAGATAAGAAAGCCTTCATAAGCGATCAATGCAAAGAAATAGTGGAAAACAATAGAATGGGAAAGACTAGAGACCTCTTCAGGAAAATTAGAGATATCAAGGGAACATTTCACACAAAAATGGGCACAATAAAGAACAGAATGGTATGGACCTAACAGAAGCAGAAGATATTAAGAAGAGGTGGCAAGAATACACAGAAGAACTATGCGAAAAAAGATCTTCATGACCCAGATAACCATGATGGTGTGAGCCAGACATCATGGAATGCACAGTCAAGTGGGCCTTAAGAAGCATCACTTTGAGCAAAGCTAGTGGAGGTGATAGAATTCCAGTTGAGCTATTTCAGTCCCTAAAGATGACGCTGTGAAAGTGCTGCACTCAAGATGCCAGCAAATTTGGAAAACTCAGCAGTGGCCACAGGACTGGAAAAGGTTTGTTTTCATTCCAATCCCAAAGAAAGGCAATGCCAAAGAATGTTCAAACTACTACACAATTGCAGTCATCTCACACCCTAGCAAAGTAATTCTCAAAATTCTCCAAGCCAGGCTTCAACAGTACATGAACCGAGAATTTCCAGATATATAAGCTGGATTTAGAAAAGGCAGAGGAACCAGAGATAAAATTGCCAACATCCCCTGGGTCATGGAAAAAGCAAGAGAATTCCAGAAGAACATCTACTTCTGCTTCATGGACTATACTAAATCCTTTGACTGTGTGGATCACAACAAACTGAGGAAAATTCTTAGAGAGATGAAAATAGCAGGCCACCTTACCTGGCTCCAAAGAAATCTGTATGCAGGTCAAGAAGCAACAGAACCATACATGGAACAACAGACTGCTTGGTAGATGGTGACTGCAGCCATGAAATTAAAAGATGCTTGCTCCTTTGAAGAAAAGCTATGACCAACCTAGATAGCATATTAAAAAGCAGAGACATTACTTTGCCAACAAAGGTCCATCTAGTCAAAGTTATGGTTTTTCCAGTAGTCATATATGGCTTCCCTGGTGGCTCAGAGGTTAAAGCGTCTGCCTGCAATGTGGGAGACCTGGGTTCGATCCCTGGGTTGGGAAGATCCCCTGGAGAAGGAAATGGCAACCCACTCCAGTATTCTTGCCTGGAGAATCCCATGGACGGAGGAGCCTGGTGGGCTACAGTCCACGGGGACAGGGTCACAGAGTTGGACACAACTGAGCAACTTCACTTTCACATATGGATGTGAGAGCTGGACCATAAAGAAAGCTGAGCACTGAAGAATTGATGCTTTTGAACTGTGGTGTTGCAGAAGACTCTTGAGAGTTCCTTGGACTGCAAGGAGATCCAACCAGTCCATTCTGAAGGAGATCAGTCCTGAATATTCCTTGGAAGGACTGATGCTGAAGCTAAACCTCCAATACTTTGGCCATCTAATGGGAAGAAGTGACTCATTAGAAAAGGCCCTGATGCCAGGAAAGATGGAAGGCAGGAGGAGAAGGGAATGACAGAGAATGAGATGGTTGGATGGCATTACTGACTTAATGGACATGAGTCTCAGCAAGCTCCAGAAGTTGGTGATGGACAGGGAAGCCTGGGGTGCCCATGGGGTCGCAAAGAGTCAGACATGACTGAGCAACTGCACTGAACTGTGGTGGCAGACATGGAACACAGGAGTGGCTGTCCTGGGCTGAATATGGAATAGGCAATTTTTCTAAGTTAGCACATGCTTTGCGGGAAAAAGCAGGTCCATGGCTGATATACCGATACACCTTACCTGGCTCCAGAGAAATCTGTATGCAGGTCAAGAAGCAACAGAACCATACATGGAACAACATACTGCTAGGCAGATGGTGACTGCAGCCATGAAATTAAAAGATGCTTGCTCCTTGGAAGAAAAGCTATGACAAACCTGGACAGCATATTATTGGGACAGCTTTATTATATGCTGGAGGTCACCTGAACATCTGGGAACGGCTGAGCTGTGGCAGACATTTAAAGAACCAAGGCAACCAGCATAGATGTTGCTACTTTCTGGAAACTTCAGGATTTACAAAGATCCTGTGGGTGCCCTGAGAGGCGTCTGTGTCTAGAGTTGCTCAGTCGTGTTCGAGTCTTTGAGACCCCATGGACTGTAGCCTACAATGCTCTTCCGTCCATGGGATTTTCCAGGCAAGATACCAGAGTAGGTTACCATTTCCTTCTCCATCATTTGACCACAAAATGGTGAAAATGGAAAATTTTGAAGACATGAAGATAAAGAAGAGTTGTGGAAACTTCCTAAGCCTCCACTCTTGAGGATGGTTTGTGGTTTCAAAGCTACAGACGCATCCATCAGGCTCATGGCAGCTCATATGCCTTATGGCAAGTCCTTTACTCTGTGGGGTGTCAAATACACTAATCCTGCCAGAGTTAAAATCTGCATGCTCTAACTTGGATACACAAAAGCTGCACTTCTACAATTCAAAGATGATGTTTCCTGTCTCAAGTTTTCATTGCCACTTAGTAGACAAAAAAATCTTGCAAATACTTTTGAGGAAACTTCATCCTTATAGGTTCGCCAGACTCTTGGGGTATTAGTAACTGAGTTTTTTTCATTATACAAACTCACTGAGGTTTTAATTAGTCTCTTCCCCATCATTCTTCCTGTTTCCCTCCCAAGAGAACTTATCAAAGGTTAAGCTACCTCCCCCTGCAATCACGCTTAACCCAAAGAATCATGTCACCAAGGATTTTCTGCCCACATCTGCTGAGATGAGCTTGGTCCCACCTGCTTCATTTGGTCTCTGTGCCACTGTCAGTTACCAGAGCACGCCCTCACATAACCTGGCTCCTTGAAGCACATCTGTGTCAGTCGGCAGGGAGCACGGAGAAGTTGTGGGTGGCTGGGACACCATGCTCAGTTTGCGAGGCTGTGGGATCTCATTTCAGCCCAAACATTTACCTCGACCAGTTCTAAGGACTTGCCCTTCCTCATCATTCTCAAAACATATTGAGTAGAGAGCTCAAAATTTCCCAAGGTCTGTCCAGACATGAACAGCAACCTTGCCTCCCCAAGATTTTCCTGTACCTTGCCTCCTCCCACAGGGAGAGGAAGCATACACCCTGAATTCTTTATCACTGTCTGAATCCCTGCCTTCTCTCTCTTTCTCTCCAGCCCGCTTGCCCACCCCGCAGGGGATGGGACTTCCATTTCCCTTCCCTGTAAGTTAAGAATGAGCCTTAGTGCAGAATACTTGTGAGGTTGCAGAAGAAACAAGGTAACTTATGCTGAAGGCTCTTCTCCTGGCAGAAGGGACTTCACGGTTCTGAAAGAGGACGGAAGGGAGCAGGCCCCAGTTTTTAAAAGAATACCATAGCCATAGAAGAGGAAGAAAACTAGTGAGAACTAGGTCCAAGCTGGTGCAATTTTCCACTTCCAGTGGACTTTGAGCCTCGTTATACACTCACTGTAACACATTATTAGCTAAATGATACGCTCACCAGCGCCATGACAGTTCCGAGGCCAACCATCAAAGACCAAAAAGTGGGAAATAACCCAGTTCCTGAAAATCCCCACCCCTTTCCCGAAACAGCTGGTCTATACAGTTACCCAGCCCACAGAAACTGACCAGGCCATATTTGGGCCTGCTCTCACCTTCCAGGAGGGCCCACACTCTGTGGAGGGCTTCTCTCCAAATAAATCCACTTCTTACCTATCACTTTGTCTCTCACTGAATCCTTTCTGCGATGAGACATCAAGAACCTGAGCCTCATTAGACCTTGAAACCAGATGTGTGATCTCAGTTACACAACTGTAGGTTTAAGTCCCAATCTGGCTTTTGGCTATGTTTTGAGTCCCAGCCACCTAGACTGAAGTCCCAATGTTACCCTGAATTTGGGTAACAATGTAAATACTGGTAGCAACTTTCCAAGGGAAATGGATACCTACTTTCCTGCTTATAGAGGTGAAGTGAAGGCATTATAAAGTCACAAGCAGAGGCTGCTCTGAGCAGCTCACCAGCAAACTCAATCAAAGATGTCAGATGCCGTTTACAGTGTTAATGCAAATGCAAGTGGGGCAGATGGAAGAAACACCTGAGGGTAAGTTGTCACAAACGGTTACAGAAATTATTTCTTATACATAATATCTAAGGGCAATAAATCCTTTATGAGGAAAAAGAACCCATGACATGCCCTTTTATACTTTTAGAGGATTTAATAAAATTTATATAAGTATAGAGTGTGTATTCAGTCATTCTCAACATATCTAGAAGTCTTTGAAAATCTAAGGTTAAATTCCCGATTCAAAAATGTTTATAAATAAACACTTAAACTAGGTAAATCAGATCAGATCAGTCACTCAGTCATTTCCGACTCTTTGCCACCCCATGAATCACAGCACACCAGGCCTCCCTGTCCATCACCAACTCCCGGAGTTCACTGAGACTCACATCCATCGAGTAGGTGATGCCATCCAGCCATCCCATCCTCTGTCGTCCCCTTCTCCTCTTGCCCCCAATCCCTCCCAGCATCAGAGTCTTTTCCAATGAGTCAAATCTCTGCATGAGGTGGCCAAAGTACTGGAGTTTCAGCTTCAGCATCATTCCTTCCAAAGAACACCCAGGGCTGATCTTTAGGATGGACGGGTTGGATCTTTGCAGTCCAAGGGACGCTCAAGAGTCTTCTCCAACACCACAGTTCAAAAGCATCAATTCTTCAGTGCTCAGCCTTCTTCACAGTCCAACTCTCACATCCCATACATGACCACTGGAAAACCCATAGCCTTGACTAGACAAACCTTTGTTGTCAAAGTAATGTCTCTGCCTTTGAATATGCTATCTAGGTTAATAGATCTGACAATTAGAGTCAAAATTCTGGTGGCTAGTGGCAGCAAAACTAGATAAATAGTTCCCCTTAGAAATGTCTTAACCCTCAGTTCTCTCCAACCATTTGGGTGTTCTTGATTTTTCTACAAAAATAAGTAAATAAACCTTCTTCAGGGCCTTTGAAAATGCTGTTCCCTTTGTCTGAAATGTCCTCTACCTCATAGATCACAGAATTATCACACTCCCTTCACTCAGGTTTCTGTTCAAATATTAGCCCATCAGAAAAGCATTTTTCGGATCACATTTTATAAAACAGAACCTCCTTCAATCTGTACCCTCTTGCCACTTTTATTTTTCTTCAAAGCATCTATTATTACCTAATGACTGAGTGACTGAACTGAACTGAATGTAATAGATATGTATTTATCTGCATATTATATTACCTACAAGAACATAAGTTCCATGAAGGCAGAAACATGATCTATCTTGTTCTTCCGCATTTATAGCACACAAGAAATATTTGTCAAATACATGAGCTATATTATATCTTCCTGCAAAAGCCCCATATTACACACATATGTGGTAAAAGAATTGGGAAGCATCAAAATATATGGGAATAGTTGTGGTGAGTTTATACATAGGTTCTCTTGTATTTTTTAAAGTTTAGAATCTACACAACCAAAACTGTAAGATTTTATGAAACTGAAGAAGATATAAATCAATAGAAAGCTATCCATGCTCATAGATTAGAAGAATAAATATTGTTAAAATGTCCATACAACACAATCTATAAAGTTAATACAATTCATATCAAAATTCAAATGGCAGTTTTCACAGAAATAGAACAATCTTAAAATGTATATGGAACCATGAAACACCTCACATAGCCACAGTAGTCTTGAGAAAAAAGAAAGAAGTTGAAAGTATTGAGGATCCCTAATTTCCGTCTATATTATCAGTCAGTTCAGTAGCTTAGTCATGTCTGACTTTTTGCGACCCCATGGACTGCAGCACGCCAGGCTCCCTGTCCATCACCAACTCCCAGAGCCTACCCAAACTCATGTGCATTGAGTTGGTGATGCCATCCAACCATCTCATCCTCTGTCATCCCCTTCTCCTCCCGCCTTCAATCTTTCCCAGCATCAGGGTCTTTTCCAGTGAGTCAGTTTTTCGCATTAGGTAGCCATAGTATTGGAGTTTCAGCTTCAGCATCAGTCCTTCCAGTGAATATTCAGGACTGATTTCCTTTAGGATGGACTGACTGGATCTCCTTGCAATCCAAGGGACTCTCAAGAGTCTTCTCCAACACCACAGTTCAAAGGTATCAATTCAGCGCTCAACTTTCTTCATAGTCCAACTCTCACATCCATACATGATTAGCAGACCCTTGTTGGCAAAGTAATGTCTCCGCTTTTAAATATGCTGTCTAGGTTGGTCATAGCTTTTCTTTCAAGGAGTAAGCATCTTTTAATTTCATGGCTGCAGTCACCATCTGCAATGATTTTGGAGCCCAAGAAAATAAAGTCTGTCACTGTTTCAATTGTTTCCCCCATCTATTTGCCATGAAGTGATGGGACCAGATGCCATGATCTTAGTTTTCTGAATGTTGAGTTTTAAGCCAGCCTTTTCACTCTCTTCTTTCACTTTCATCAAGAGGCTCTTAATTCTTCTTCACTTTCTGCCATAAGAGTGGTGTCATCTACATATCTGAGGTTATTGATATTTCTCCCAGCAATCTTGATAAAAGCTATGGTCATCAAAACAGTATGGTATTGGCATAAAAACAAACACATAAATCAATGGAACAGAACACAGAGCCCGGAAATAAAGTTTAGAACTTTAAATAATGATAATTACATAACTTGGGACAAATAGTAGTACTTTCTCAGTCCTCAAAAGTGTTTTTGTAATGATCAAATAAGATAATAAATGTAAAATTGTTCTGAAAATGATAAAGATTTTGGTTAATAAAAGATATTGCATTAATGTAATAATATTTAAACAAAGGTTATATAGCAAAAGTAAACTATTAAGATAATTAACAACTAATAAATGATAGAGAATGCAAGCAGATTTTGGAGTCCCTGAATAATCCATATTATCTATCTGCACTCACTGGGTTGTCTGTCCTTTTCTCTTATCTATCAGGATATAGCCTTAATTAACATCTACTTCCTTCTGTTTCTCAGTGTGCCAGATAGACTTTGATTTATTTCCTGGATTATATATTCTCCAAGCTACTTCCATAAAAATAGGTCTCATGTGTAAAGGAAAACCAGAAATATATTCTACTAAATATTATGACTTCTAAATGTAATTAAACCATGTTGAAGAACACAGGACATCTTTTTAGATTGCATATTTTAAGCAGAAACAGAAATCTTATTTTACAACTAATGACAAAGTAATGCTCAAAATATTAACAATGATATGGAACTCCAGTGCAATAAAAGAAAGAATAGACTGAAACATCAGACACAACAACACGTTTAAGTGAGAAGCACTCTACTTCATACGTGACTCCTCAGGGTTGGAAGAAACCCCTAAAACTTCAATAGCTTCTCTAAAATTTTCTGCATCACCCGTAACACTTCTTATTTTATATTTAGGTAAATATTTTTCCTTCTCCAGTTTTCCTATCTTTTGAACACACTGGCCTCTTCCCAGAATATTTAACTAACAGCTGTAAAATCCATTATAGTATCATTTATGGCTTTGAATTCAAGCACAGAAAGCCAAGAAACCTGAAAGTACACTATTATTTCTTAGAAATACAGGCTTATTCATACGAGAAGGTAGGATGAGTAGCACAATTACGATACAAATGCCAATGATCTAAAAAAAAAAAAAAAAAAGTGAATATTTGGTCCTTGTGTTATTTTTACAACCAGTACCTGGTATTCCTGTTAGGAACTATTGGGCCAATCAGCAAGGTGTTTAATGAGCTTAGTGAAGTGCCAATTATGTGATAAAAAGCACCTGGTGGAAAAGCTCCTCCGGAACCTCCTTCTTCCTGGGCAGGCTCACAAGCCTTGAGCTCATACATTTGGATCTAATATTATTTGCTGAATGATCGCTTTACCTTTGGCTTGTTTTTCTCTCATTACGAAGTTAGCACATGCTTATAGTAGAAAATGAAAATAATATATAAAGGACTATGTATCAATGTAATATAAAAAGATGAGTATCCTCACCTTTAAAATAATGCAGGTTGTCATGGGACCTGCTTCAAAGGTAGCTGAGAGTCTTCAATGAGTTAAAACATGTAACATACTTTCAATAGTGTCTAGAGCTCCGTAACTGTTCCATAAATGCTAGTTGTTACAAGTATTGCCAGTATTTTTGGTAATAGCATGACAGCTGGATGGCACTTAGGAAATGTTTGTAGAATTCACAGCTGAATGAAAAACAGCCTAGTTATGAGCCACTTGGTTCTTTGGTAACAGTGATAGTTCTCAGGAGTGTCAGGATGGCCCCCAGCTTGAGAAGGCAATGGCACCCCACTCCAGTACTCTTGCCTAGAAAATCCCATGGACGGAGGAGCCTGGTGGGCTGCAGTCCATGGGGTCGCTAAGAGTCGGACACGACTGAGCGACTTCACTTTCACTTTTCACTTTCATGCATTGGATAAGGAAATGGCAACCCACTCCAGTGTTCTTGCCTGGGAAATCCCATGGACAGAGGAGCTTGGCGGGCTACAGTCCATGGGGCCGCAAGTGTTGGACACGACTTAGTGACTAAACTGCAAGATTTAATAAAGGGCGTCTCGGGGCACCATTCTTGCTCTGTGACCTCATAGCCGGGGGGTCTGAGCATTTTGCACCTGATGAACCTGTTTCCTTATGTGTAATATAATGAGGTGACACAAGAGCCTCAAAGTGCTGGGATAATTGTTGGTACTCAAAGAAGCTTTGCTTCCTCCTTTTAATTGCACCATAGAAATGAACAACTCCCATCCCTAAACAAGTAGGGGCCAGGCAGAGGCAGAATGGATCTGTTACAGTCACTCTCTGCCAAGCTTCTCGACAGTGAGACAAAGGAAAGGCCTCTAATTCAATCCAAGCACAGGAACATTTTATTAAAGCAAGCCTCTACTGCCAGGAGAGAACTCTTCAGTGCCAAGATGCCAAGGCTCACACTGCTTTTGTCAAAATGCATCCACCTCACACAACTTTATTTAAAATGGGTAACTAACCAGAACCTACAGTACAGCACAGGGAACTCTGCTCAATATTCTGTAACAACCTAAATGGGAAAAGAAGTTGAAGGAGAACAGATACATGTATATGTACAACTGAATCACTTTGCTGTGCCTGAAACTACCACAATAAAATACAATTTTAATTAAAACATTTTAAATGCATGGAATATAGTCAGCGATGAATGTGCAACAGCAAAAATAAAGAAAGTTTAAAATTAAAAAATCAAAACTTCATCCACCTCCTTTTCAGCCTGCGCTCCTTGGGAGTGTCCTCATATTAGACCTCTGCTGGTTTGGGGTCACTGCTAAGCACTCACCTCTGTGACTGTCTTTCCTCTTCCTGTGTGATCATCTCTACACGGTTAGGTACTTCACCACAATCCATTTTTCCACCATCCTCTTCACAATCAACTACAGTTAGCTCTGGAACAACACAGGTTTCAACTGTGCTGGTTCCACTAATACGCACTTTTTTGTTTTGTTTTTAACTGACTGCATACTACAGACCTATACTACTCTTGGTTGGTTTAATCTGAGGATGCAGATGAGGTGCATGTGGAGTGCTGACTGTAAAGTTGCGTGTAGATTCTGGATTTTCCTGGGGCAGGTGCCCGTCCCCTCCGTGTTGCTCAAAGGTCAGCTGTATGTGTTTAGTGCAGACCTTTGTTCTGTTTAAACCGTGTGCACCCTCATCAACCCTCCCCAGCGTGCTGTGTGCCTGCCTAGTTCCTGCCACAGCCTCCCTGGTGGTAACTTCCTCTCCACAACCTAGCTCTTCGCTGCTGCATGTTCACATGCAGGGTCTCTGCTCCTCTGAAGCTTGCAGCTCCTTACCAGGACAGTCCCATATTCTCCCAGATATTTTGCCATCAGATTCGTAGTACTCCTTCCTTCCCACCTGTCAGGTGCAGAGCCCACCACACTGTAAATGCTGATGCTGCTACATCTGTCTGGGTCTATTCGCATCTTGCTCAGTACACGTGTCCTGCTGGCTGGCTTATAATCCCAGGTTATCAGTTACAACCCACATGCCCAGCCCCCTAAATCTATTTCTCTATTCCATATATTTTGATTCCCAGACACTATAAATGCCTCCATTGAAGCATTCTGCAAGCAGTTCATATTGAAAGGCTGAGAAAGGACTATATGTGGCCCCACACCTGTAGCTGTTTATCTCAGTGACAGGCTTCACCACGGTTCAGCTGTCCGAGTCTTGTCAATAAACGTCAGCCTGATGTGTCCCTCTTTCTTCATTTTCCAAACCTGAGCAGCCACTGAGTTCTGAGAACTGCATTTCCTTATGCTACCCACGTCATAGACCTCCTACCACTGCCTTCCCATGCCTCGATAGAATATCCTCACAGCCAGCCTCCTTTCTCCTGATCTGGGCTCCCTCTAATCCATTCCCCACTATGTAGGAGTTTGCTGAAACTCACGTGAGTTACTAACATTTTCCTGCTTAAGATCTCTAGTGGCTCTTCCAAGCTTTAGAGAAACTTCCAAACACCTTAGCATGGACTGAAAGGCCTTTGCCGGTTGATCCCCTTCATACCTCACTAGACTCGGGGGTCTACTTATCTCCTCCAAATGTGCCACCTCTAAACATTTCAACAGGCTAATGCACGTTTCTCTCCACCCTCAGCCTCTCTTCCATCCAAGTCTGGCTAATTCCTGAAAGATGCTTCAGTACTCAGGCTGAATCAGATTTCACCTTTCCAGGTAGCTTTTGCCCAAGTCCATCTCCTCTCCTACCTAGACCACTTCACACTCGGGGTCAGATGCCCCTCTAGGCAGCCCACTAGAATCCTGTGTTTAATTCTAGCACAGTGATACCAGGCTGCATTGAAATGGTCTGTTTAGTTTTCAGTGCCTCGAATTCTCTCCTCTTTCAATCCAAAGTGTCAGTTCCTTGAAGTTGCAAGTTTGCCTGACTCATGTAACTCTAGCATCATGCCTAACATTTGGTTAATAAATATTTGATGATGAAGGAAGAGAAGAAGATGAAAGGAAGGAAGGAGGGAGGAACCTGGTTCTCTGGAGCAGCTGAGATCTGGAGATATTCCCAGAGGTCCTTGCAAACATGTCAGACCCACAGGGAGCCCTCATCAAAACCAGCAGGAGAGATCAGCAACACCAGTTAACCAGAGGCATTCTATTTGGCAAACAGTGCTATCACTTTTATCATGTTCACAGTGTGATAAATGCTACTCTGAGTTTCTTACATGTGTTAATCAATTTGATTCTTACAACCATACAAGGCAACCATTTTGCAGAGGGAGAAACCGTAGAAGTGACATAAGCTCCTCAGAACATACTGGCGGTGGGCATTGGCGGGGCGGGGTGGGGGGGAGTGGGGGCCGCAGCAGTGGGCGCGAGGGGGGACGGCGGTGGGCGTGGAGGGTGGGGGGGGGCGTGGGGGGGGCGGGGGTGGGCGTGGGGGAGACGGGTGGGGGGCGGGTTGTGGGCGTGAGGGAGGTGGCTGGTGGGCGTGAGGCGGGTGGGTGGTGGGTGTGGGGGAGGCGGCTGGTGGGCATGGGGAGGCGGCGGTGGGCGTCGGGGGCTGGCAGTGGGTGAACACAGGCATTCTGACTTCACAGCGCATCTCCTCACAGCTGTGCCCATGTCTCTTTTATTGACATCCATTCATATGGAATCACTATCCATCACTGATTTCCACAACTCTTTATACAAATTGTTTTTATTTCATATTTGTTTATAATACGAGCCAAACGAAACATACATACGCACACGTACAAATTAAGAACCAGCTGAGAACTGAGCAGCCAGGAGTTACAGTAAGGAGTGTTTGAGATACAAGGATGAAGTGCTGGATGCAACAGGGAGCTGGGGCTGGCCTCTCACTTTCCTACAGGTAACACACTGCTGCTGCTGCTGCTAAGTCGCTTCAGTCGTGTCCGACTCTGTGCGACCCCATAGACGGCAGCCCACCAGGCTCCCGGGTCCCTGGGATTCTCCAGGCAAGAACACTGGAGTGGGTTGCCATTTCCTTCTCCAATGCATAAAAGTGAAAAGTGAAAGTGAAGTCGCTCAGTTGTCTCCAACTCTTAGCGACCCCATGGACTACAGCCCACCAGGCTCCCCCGTTCATGGGATTTTCCAGGCAAGAGTACTGGAGTGGGGTGCCATTGCCTTCTTCAGTGCACGTTATTATCAGAGTCCTTCAGGAGCTGTGCTCAGATGGAGACTCAGCCCTCCCCTTCTCGCTGCTGGTGAGTGAGCCAAGGCAGAGGACAGGAATACTCTTAGAAAGTCAACATGTACAGATAATCTTTCTAAGCAACCAGTCCAACCTTCTAAGATTGTACATTGATTTTCCTTCAGTTCAGGTCTACCTTTTTACAAAAGATGAAGAGTTACTATTTCAAAGAAATGACGTTTAACCAATTTTCCACCTTTACCTATAAGATAGCTTATCCTATTATTTTCCAGAATCACACTTAATGACTGATTAAATGGAAGATGCTCCATTTTTATAGAAGATTTGTAAAATATGTATTGCATTAATAATTGCCTTTATATTGTCTTTCTACTGTTAATGGAAGATATTCAATTCCTCAAATGCTTGTTGGTGTACTATAGTTTTGTAGCAAAACTAATAAAGATTATGGAGATTATAAAGCACTTCTTGGTGGCTCAGATGGTAAAGAATCTGCCTGCAATGCAGGAGACCTAGGTTCAGTCCCTGAGTCGGGAAGAACCTCTGGAGAAGGGAATGGCAACCCACTCGAGTATTCTTGCCTGGAGAATTCTATGGACAGAGGAGCCTGGTGGGCTACAGTCTGTGGGGTTGCAAAGAGTCAGTCACGACTGAGAGACTAACACAGTTATATATATAACTTCTCAGGGTCACTTTACCCAGCCTAGTGGCTTAGTCGGTGTAAATTCACCCACAACCTGACTCTTTGCAACTTTAATGTCCATCCATGGCATATTGCATCAAATAATTTGGGAGCGAACACTGGAAAGCTGAAAATAAAACATGAAATACTTCTCTCATGAAATAAACATTAAATAGACAAAGTGATGAAAAACATAACTGATTTTTAACTTCAAAATACCTATCACATGGGGAGTATTGTGTGATTTTTGTCTGTCTTATTTTCAGAAAAATATTTTTCTTTTTTTCTGAATTGTTCTTTGGTTTCCAAAACTTTGGACTCCACTCATACTGCATGCATTCTTGCAAGGATCCTGTGGAGACCCATAAAAACACGCTCTTGTATCCCAGATGGCCCCCCTTTTTTTTGTTTTTCATTTTTTAGAGGCAGTACTACTTAATAGCTGATGGTTAGCAGTCCCTCTTCTGAGTGGACTGTTTTTAGTGTTTAAAAGAGAATATAATTCTCCAAGGATCCATGCTTAAGGAGAAATACAAAAGCTACCTAGGTGTATTTTAGTAGTAAATTCTGTATTTGCTAAAGCCTGAGGAGTTTTTTATTAATGAACATCCAAGAAATAGTTTCGAAGTTGTACACACACACACACAGACACACTTTAACCCATGACATTAATTAGGCTTGTCAATATTTTTTTACATGTGCAAGGATTAAGAAAGAAATACATTTTTACATGTGAGATAAAACAGAGCCAAATCTTAGAAAAACCAGTATTTCCAAACAGCTTTAAAGCCTGAGTCCAGGCCTGGGTGAGTCCAGGCCTGGGTAACCACAGGTCCAGTTACTGACTCTCTTTTTAATGTAGCAACAGGTCAGGGCTGGTGTCCAGGATTTCTGCCCAGGGTCCATTACATAACACAGCCTCATTAACCCATTTTCTTTAATCACCTCCCTACTATAACCCACAGATGGCAGTAAAGCCCATCCTGGACTGAATTGTGTACCCCTCCCTCCCCGGCCACAAACTCATATGTGGAAGTCCTAATCCCTAAGGACCTCAGAATGTGATTGGAGTTGGAAGCAATTGAGACAATGAGCAGGCCCTAATCCAATGCGACTGGCCTCTTTGTATGAAGAGGAGGGTTGGGACTTGGGCATCGGGGAGCACAGAGGAAGGCCCTGTGAGGACACAGGGAGATGATGGCTGTCTACATGCCACGGACATGGGTCTCAGAAGAGACCAGTCCTGCCAACAGCTGGACCTCAAACCTGCAGCCTCCAGAACTGTGAGACTCTCTGTTGAACAAGCCACCCGATCTGTGGTTCTTTGTTATGAGAGCCCAAGAAGACCAATGCAATGTTATGAGAGCCCAAGAAGATCAATGGTATATCTGTATCAGTGTATACAGGAAGGTCTGAGTCCTAGCCCAGAGCATCACACCACCAGTCACATTACCTGTTTTCTTTCATCGCCTGCTCAGCTGGTCATCTGCAGAAGGCAACACAGTCAAGCTGACTTTGAGCCCACAGCATACACACAGCTTCAGACAATAGGAACTAACTGATTAAGAGGAATCAGCAAAATATTTTTGAAAATCAAAGGCTAGGCTCTCTCTTCAGTAGTTAAGAATTTCACATAACCCCAGTTTAAAACCACATGAAGAGGAAAACAAGAAAACGAATTCATCTTATTTCCAGTGAGCATATTGTCAACAGCAATATTGGCAACATTTTCGTTTTCATCTCTGTTTTCTATTTCTTGCAGATTATTTGTTCCCTAGTCTTGATAAGAACCTTGTGTGGGAGAGTCTCTCATCTTAATTGTGCCTTCTTGCATCCCCTGTGTCTACTGCAATCCCACCAGTAATGACTAAGATGCTGGTTCTAATAACTGTCTTTGAAATGGAAACTCTGACTCGTTGATTACTAAGAAAATATCTTTAGAATTGCATGGGACTGTAAAAGCTGTTTTAGCACTATAAAGTTAAATCCGTCTCATTTAGCCATCTACAGTTGCTTAGTATAATCTATTCCCAAGATCGTGAAAAGAAAGTAAGTAAGTCCATAAATACTCTGGTGGTTTGTAAGTCACAGTGAACAGCAGTTCAGTGAATCAGGAGAGACCCCTATTGACCTTTTCAGGTATTATGAGAAATCTGCAACTAGGATAATGCTTCCTTGCATGCCCTAGTGTTTGTGTTTGTGTAAATCAAGGGCACTTGACATCTTGAGATTGGTGGTCATGTCTGATTTCTCTTTGCTTCCTAGTGCCTACTACAGAACTCAGTCACTATTAGCAGCCCAGTGATATCCATTTTGCTGCTTCAGTTGCTAAGTCCTGTCCAACTCTTTGTGGCCCCATGAACTGCAGCACGCCAGGCTTCCATGTCCTTCACTATATCCCAGAGCTTGCTCAAACTCATGTCCATTGAGTTGATGATGCCATCCAATCATCTCACCCTCTGTCACCCCCTTCTGGTCCTGCCCATTTAGTAATACTGAACTGGACTGGCTGGAAGTGAACTGTTTACAAGTAAGAGGCTCCCACTGAGACAAGATTAAATGCAAGGGAATTTGTATTTATAGAACGGATGCAGGAAATTGTCACAATTCCAAGAGTGGCACAGAGCTGGGTCTTAGATTCAGCTGGAAGCTGGCATCTGAATGAAGTCAGGGCTCTCTCCGTCTCTGCTGGGTTCATCTCTGGCCCCTCTTTCTTTTCTTCCCCCTCTGTTCACTTCTTCAGCCCACTCAAAAAAATTACTGGTAGACTGGCAGAAGGGTTTTAAATGCTACAGTTTTTCACTGTTTGGAAAGCCTGCTTTGATTGATCGCCAGCCCAGATTCTCTAGTGCAGTTTAAGCAGGGGAAACTGCAAGCCTTAGAGGAAAGCAAAGGGCAGACAGTCCCATTTGGCATCAATTCTGTAGAAGAACGAATGAATGAACAAATGAATAGTTTTTAGCACCAGTATATTAAAAGACCTTGAGAAGTCACGAACGTATAAAAGGACCAGTGCATGCTTAGTCACTCCGTTGTATCTGACTCTGTGACCCCATGGACTGTAGCCCACCCGGGTCCTCTGTCCATAGGATTCTCCAGGCAAAGATGCTGGAGTGAATTGCCATGCCCTCCTCCAGGGGATCTTCCCGACCCAGGGACTGAACCCGTGTCTTTTATGTCTCCTGCATTGGCAGGTGAGTTCTTTACCACTAATGCCACCTGGGAAACCAAATAAAGAAAAATTCTTTTTAAATAAAAAAGTAAAAATTTGCGTAAGAGCCAAAATTTTTTTAAAAAGCTGAGAGATTTACTTAAAATGTGGACTGATTAGACTAAAATATTGGAATATTGGAAAACAGAGAAGAAACCCCCTTTCTGTTGGACATCTGAAAAGTTTGCTTTAGTTTTATGTACACTGTTGCTGGTTTTCCCCCAAGCAGGCTGAGTCAGGTTGGGTGTGGATTTCATGATTTTTTGCACAGGATATCTCCCTCCATCACAAATCTTTGAGGCATGGCTTTTGGAAGTTTTATGAAGAATCCAAACAATTTTTCAGCATCACCCTATTGCCTGCTGTGTAGGTTATTGGTAGATATTTGTTGAAGACATGCACCTCCTCCGCTTATTTACTCAACTCTCTGCAGTTTTCTGACAGATTTCGAAGTGGAAAAAGAAGGGGTTGACCAGTGAAGTGTAAAGAGGGTTTACATGATTCTGAAGGTCAGGGAATTTTACGTTAAAATTCGAAATGGCTATGGAGTCTACACTTGATATTTGGTCTATGCTTTAGATCAAATTACATGTTCTGGGAAGCACTGACATCATAGAATGGATATCTATAGGCCTGGATGAATCTGCAGCAGTTGAGTGATGCCTGAATGCTCCTGTCCATCACCTAGAACTAGAAAATGTTCAAGCCACCGACCTGTGTCAGCAGAGACCAAATCACCAGAAAATTTCAGAAAAGAGCTCAGTTCTTTAAAATCTTACCTGAGAATTTCTAGAAAATAAGGTCACTGGGAAATTTCCAAACACAGACATCTACCTCATCCTCATCTCATCCTCGTCCTGATGAAGTGCAGGTGAGAAGTCTGCAAGGTGAGCTAGAAAAACACCATCCCTTGGTCTGTGTTCTGCATTTTTCCTGTGTATTCCTAGGTTGAATGTGATAAGGTGAAAGTATACCGTCCCCTCCCCTCCTCCACCTTCTCCGGACGTTCTTGCTTAGAAATTCTATTTCTCCTCCTCTTCTTCCACACAATGGTCCCTTTAAACAAATAATCTCTCATTTATCCAAGAAAAATCCTGGATTATGATTTGCATTTTCCTTATTTTTACTGAATAAGAGGACTGAAGTATTACAAATCCTACCAGTTTATCTTATACAGCTGAAGCGTTATTAATAAGGGGCATGATTTGTTTATGTAGAGATAGATTTCACTCCATTTCCTCTTTCTATTTCATCTGGAAACTGGGAATTCAATAACTGTTCTCTGACTAAAGCTTACATGGTTCCACCAACACAATTCAAAGCAGGCATTAGCTTTAAAGATCCTATATAATAAATTTTAGTTCTCAGTTTCAAATCCCATGAACCATCCAAATAAACTTTAAATGATTTGCTTAAATGTTCTCTTTTGGGATATTTATTTAAAGTGTACAATAGCTAATGTGCTATGTTATACTTGATTAATGTCCAATTAAATACTCCAAATTATAAATTTGGCATATTACCCAGGAGTTAATTTTCCCTATAAAATACGGTGTATAGTCCTATTTCAGTCAACATTTTCATGTATTTTATCTTTGAATTATATTATCAAATTGCATCATTATTACTGAAGATGCACTGAGCTGTTAAATTTCCATTATGCAATCAAAGATGAAGTCACTATTAACACCCAGTTTAAACTCTCAGCTTCAACAGACATATTAACTACTCATTTTTGTTTTTCATTTTCTTTAATATACTTCTGAGGACTTCCCTGCTGGCTCAGGGGTAAAGAATCTGCCTGCAATGCAGAAGATGCAGGAGACATGGGTTCTATTCCTGGGCCAGGAAGATCCCCTGTAGGAGGAAATTGAAACCCACTCCAGTATTCTTGCCTGAAAAATGCCACGGACAAAGGAGTTGGGCAGCTACAGTTCAAAGAGTCGCAAAGAATTGGCCCTAACTAAGCAGCTGAGCATGCACATGTGCAATTTATGGCTGACTTAGTCTTCAAAGGGATTTTAAATGATTTTCATCCTACTCACGATATCCACTCAATACCCACTATATTGTATATAATCTAAAAGGCTTAGGTATTGTCTTTACTTGGTTGTTCTCCTATGTAGACATAAGACCCCAGGGCATGTTGATTTATTTGATAATACATTTTAAGTGCCTTAATAGTCTAAGCTACTGATTTTTTCACTTCATTTAGAACTGATCCCAAATGAATCAAGCCTACATTCAAACATTCATACTGCATATCAGGACTAAGGAAAGGTGTTATGTATAAAGAGACTATACTATCTCTTACTTTGATAAACAAACAAACAAAAAAAAGTAGATGATATTCTCAAATGACTTAATTAAATCTTTTGAATGAAGGGTTTAATTAATTTTCTAAGATACCTAACATGTCCTTGGGTGATTTATTATTGGTTTCAGATTTCATCTAAATATTATAAAGGTAAGTTCAGTAGCTAATAAAGCTCACTAATTTATCAGATTAGATCAGATCAGATCAGTTGCTCAGTCGTGTCCGACTCTTTGTGACCCCATGAATCGCAGCACGCCAGGCCTCCCTGTCCATCACCAACTCCTGGAGTTCACTCAGACTCACGTCCATCGAGTCAGTGATGCCATCCAGCCATCTCATCCTCTGTCGTCCCCTTCTCCTCCTGCCCCCGATCCCTCCCAGCATCAGAGTCTTTTCCAATGAGTCAACTCTTCGCATGAGGTGGCCAAAGTACTGGAGTTTCAGCTTTAGCATCATTCCTTCCAAAGAAATCCTAATTTATAAAGTCACACAATTTAATTACTAAATTAGGAACTTTAATACATGCAACTTCATACCAAAATGTCTTCTAAATTCTTAAAAATTTTTTAACTCTGTACATTCTTAATAACTCCTTTCTAAATGTTAAAAAAAATACTTTTAATATTTTTTTCTTTTTTTTAATTTTATTTTATTTTTAAACTTTACAATATTGTATTAGTTTTGCCAAATATCGAAATGAATCCACCACAGGTATACCTGTGTTCCCCATCCTGAACCCTCCTCCCTCCTCCCTCCCCATACCCTCCCTCTGGGTCGTCCCAGTGCACCAGCCCCAAGCATCCAGTATCATGCATCGAACCTGGACTGGCGACTCGTTTCATACATGATATTATACATGTTTCAATGCCATTCTCCCAAATCTCCCCACCCTCTCCCTCTCCCACAGAGTCCATAAGACTGATCTATACATCAGTGTCTCTTTTGCTGTCTCGTACACAGGGTTATTGTTACCATCTTTCTAAATTCCGTATATATGCGTTAGTATACTGTATTGGTGTTTTTCTTTCTGGCTTACTTCACTCTGTATAATAGGTTCCAGTTTCATCCATCTCATTAGAACTGATTCAAATGTATTCTTTTTAATGGCTGAGTAATACTCCATTGTGTATATGTACCATGGCTTTCTTATCCATTCCTCTGCTGATGGGCATCTAGGTTGCTTCCATGTCCTGACTATTATAAACAGTGCTGTGATGAACATTGGGGTACACGTGTCTCTTTCCCTTCTGGTTTCCTCAGTGTGTATGCCCAGCAGTGGGACTGCTGGATCATAAGGCAGTGCTATTTCCAGTTTTTTAAGGAATCTCCACACTGTTCTCCATAGTGGCTGTACTAGTTTGCATTCCCACCAACAGTGTAAGAGAGTTCCCTTTTCTCCACACCCTCTCCAGCATTTATTGCTTGTAGACTTTTGGATCGCAGCCATTCTGACTGGTGTGAAATGGTACCTCATAGTGGTTTTGATTTGCATTTCTCTGATATATTTTAATAGAGCTATGTTGCGAAACTGGTTTCTGAGATAGTTTTTATAATTAAATCTAATCTGTTTCAGTTATCAAGAGTCCATCTGCATACTTCAAACAATGAAAACAATCTCACCATGGGGGACTCTGAAAAGGAGGGTGTGGGGAAAGTCTATTTATTTGGATGCAGTTGAAAATAAAGAAAAGTCCACGGGATGAGTAATCTCACTCCCTAATAGCTCCCTTCTGGACACATGAGTAGAAATTCCCCAATATTTGTATTGATTCTCAGATTGGATGTGGCTAACTCACCTTGGACTAAGACTTCTCAGTAACCTAAGAATTCACAAAAGTCACAGGAAAATCACTGTGTATTTGATAGGATGAGGGTTGGAGGCTTGGGCCAATTTTATTTACATCTCCAAGCACAAGTCTTTCCACACAGCAACTGAAAAAAAACAAACAAAAGCAAGGGAGGAGATCAAGATGGCAGAGGAGCAATTTGGGGAGCTACTTCCCACCAAGAATGTATGTAAAAGGAGAAATACTGTATGACATTCCTTATATGTGAAATCTGAAAAGTAACAATACAAATGAACTTACTTACAAAACAGGAGCAGATTCTCAGACTTAGAGAGCAAACCTGTGGTTGCCAGTAGGGAAGGATAGGGGAAGGGGCATTTAGGGAGTTTGGGATGGACGTGTACACACTGCTATAATTAAAATGAATAACTAGCAGACAAGGTCCTACTGTAGAGCACAGGGAACTCTGATCAATGTCATGTGCAGCCTGGATGGGAGTAGAGTTTGGGAGAGAATGCATACATGTATATGTATGGCTGAGTCCCTTTGCTGTCTTCCTGAAACTATCACATTGTTAGTCAGCTATACTCCAGGATAAAAACAGTAACATCAAGCATACACGTGGAGCAAGTCTCACTGAACACTGATGGGAGACTGGCAGTAAGACTCATACACCCGAGGCAGTAAGAAAAACCCACGCACAACCTGATAGGAAGGGGAAAGAAGCGATCACGTGGCGCAGGGGACACGAAGAGGAAGCCGATTACATGGGCAGCGGCCAGTCCTGAGCAGTGAGTGCTTCAAGCCACATTTTGAAGACTCCAGCTCTGGGGTCCACCACTGGAAAGATGAGTCCTCTTGGTTGGTTGAAGGGCCATGGGACTCACGGGAGGGCTGTAGGAAGCCTGGACTCCACTCCTGAAGAACATGCACAGCCTTGCTTACTCCCAAACACAAGGCAGAGAGGGTAAGACTGAAACCAACACACAGAAAGTCACTGGCTGGTCTCCCGCGACTGTTCTGGCACACACACTCCCCAGCCAGAGCCTCACCACCCATCCAGGCCCTGAAAGGGGGCCCTTACACTCGGCAGTGAATTGTCTGAAGAGACACATGCTGAGAAAGCCTGAGACTTTACCAGGAAGAGGCACCCGGGCCGAGAGCAGTGGGGTAAGGGAACCTAGGAGGACTGCCCTGCCAGGCTCGCAGTCCCGGGTTTTATGGGGGTGGGGTTAGTTTCCAGGTTGTCTCTGGCCAGTTACTCTGGTCCTTCCTGGCGGTGTACACACTGCTCAGCTAAGATGGATTCCAGGGAGGAAGATTCTGGGAGGTGGCTGGACACGTGGAGCCTCCTTTTGACCTTTCCCAAATTCTTCCGGTTGGTGGCAGCTTGTCAATTCCATGTTCCTGACCCAGACCTCCTGTCATGAAATAACTCACGTGGACAGTTACCGTGGTGCCTGGCCAGGGCAGGCGGCTGCACTCAGTGTGCTTCCCCGAACATCTCCCGCTCTCCTAGGACCACACAGGGTGAGCGCTGAGCCACAGCTGTGAGGCACACGGGGGACTCAGCCCTAGCTGTGGGAGGACCGCTGCTGCTCCTGAAACCGGCAGCAGAGCAGAAAGTAGGCCAGGTGACGGGCTGCAGCCGGGCGACACGACCCATGCCCAGGTCCACGCCGAGGGCCCATAGCAGGCCCTCAGCTCCAGCGCTGGTCCTCTCTGGAGTGAGGGTGTCACGCTAGGAGCGGGGAGAGTGCACCAGGGAGCCGCGCACTGAGACCTGACCCTCGGGCCTTCTGTTTCAGCAACCTACACCCGGACCCTCCCCGTACGGCAGGCCTGGGCACTGAGCACGGGAGAAGCACCAGCTCAGGCTGGCTCCGGCCCTCACCAAACAACGCCAGAAGACCCTAAAAGCAGAAGAGAGCTGCTGCTGCTGCTTAGCCACTTCAGTCGTGTCCGACTCTGTATGACCCCATAGACGGCAGCCCATCAGGCTCCCCTGTCCCTGGGATTCTCCAGGCAAGAATACTGGAGTGGGTTGCCATTTCCTTTTCCAAAGCATGAAAGTGAAAAGTCAAAGTGAAGTCACTCAGTCGTGTCCGACTCTTCACGACCCCATGGACTGCAGCCAACCAGGCTCCTCCATCCATGGGATTTTCCAGGCAAGAGTACTGGAGTGGGGTGCCATTGCCTTCTCTGGAAGAAAGCAGATAAGACTACAAAAACAAGCAGGAAATGAGTAACGAAACGGCAGTAAATGCATACTACCTATAATCACTTCAAATGTCAAGCAGAAGACAGGACACCCAATTAAATTCATATCCACCTTAAAGTGATGGAGAACCACAGATTTTTTAAAGACACTCTGTTTTAATATTACTCATATATATGACTTCCCTGATGGCTCAGACAGTAAAGCATCTGTCTACAATGCGGGATACCCAGGTTCGATCTGGGGAAGATCCCCTGGAGAAGGAAATGGCAATCCACTCCAGTACTATTGCATGGAAAATCCCATGGACAGAGGAGCCTGGTAGGCTACAGTCCATAGAGTCGCAAAGAGTCGGACACACCTGAGCGACTTCACTTCATTGCAGGCAGATTCTTACCAATTTGAGCCACCAGAGAAGCCTATGGCTCAAGTTGATAAGAATCTGCCTGCAATGCGGGAGACTCAGATCCAATCCCTGGTCAGTAAGATACCCTGGAGAAGGAAATGACAGCCCACTCCAGTATTCTTGCCTGGAAGATCCCTTGGACAAAGGAGCCTGGTGGGCTACAGTTCAAGGGGCTGCAAGAGTCAGACAAGACTTAGTGTACACAGTTAGTGCACATACACACATATACATATCTATATATATACACATATGTACATGTATACATACACACATGTGTATGTGTATATACACATATATACACATGTGTGTACATATATGTATATGCATATATAACACATATGTATATGTACACACACATACATATTCAGGACTGATCTCCTTTAGGATGGACTGGTTGGATCTTCTTGCAGTCCAAGGGACTCTCAAGAGTCTTCTCCAAGAGTCTTCTCCAAAACCACAATTCAAAAGCATCAATTCTTCGGTGCTCAGCTTTCTTTATAGTCCAACTCTCACATCCATACACGACCACTGGAAAAACCATAGCTTTGACTAGACAGACCTTTGTTGGCAAAGTAATATCTCTGCTTTTTATATGCTGTCTAGGTTGGTCGTAGCTTTTCTTCCAAAGAGCAAATGTCTTTGAATTTCATGGCTGCAGTCACCATCTGCAGTCATTTTGGAGCCCCCCAAAATAAAGTCTGTCACTCTTTCCACTGTTTCCCCATCTATTTGCCATGAAGTGATGGGACCAGATGCCATGATCTTAGTTTTCTGAATGTTGAGTTTTAAGCTAACTGTTTCACTCTCCTCTTTCATTTTCATCTAGAGGCTCTTTAGTTCTTCTTTGCTTTCTGCCACAAAGGTGGTGTCATATGCATATCTGAGGCCACTGATATTTCTCTCAGCAATCTTGATTTCAGCTTGTGCTTCATCTAGCCTGACATTTCTCATGATGAACTCTGCATATAAGTTAAACAAGCAGGGCGACAATATATAGCCTTGATATACTCCTTTCCCGATTTGGAACCAGTCTGTTGTTCCATGTCCAGTTCTAACTGTTGCTTCTTGACCTGCATACAGATTTCTCATAAGGCAGGTCAGGTGGTCTGGAATGCCCGTCTCTTTAAGAGTTTTCCACAGTCTGTTGTGATTCACACCGTCAAAGGCTTTGGTATAGTCAATAAAGCAGAAGTAGATGTTTTTCTGGAACTCTCTTGCTTTTTCAATGATCCAACAGATGTTGGCAATTTGATCTCTGGTTCTATATATATATTCCTCAGTCTCTAGACCCACCTTCTGGAAATGTTCCTTACATTTTCTTCCAGAAAATGGTTGAAAAAAGGATAAATTTGCAATAGACACTAATATCAGTTCAGTTCAGTCACTCAGTTGTGTCTGACTCTTTGCAACACCATGAACCACAGCATGCCAGGCTCCCTGTCCTTCACCAACTCCCGGAGTCCACCCAAACCGATGTCCATTGAGTCGGTGATGCCATCCAACCATCTCATCCTCCATCATCCTCTTATCCTCCTGCCCTCAATCTTTCCCAGCATCAGGGTCTTTTCAAATGAGTCAGCTCTTCGCATCAGGTGGCCAAAGTATTGGAGTTTCAGCTTCAACATCAGTCCTTCCAATGAACACCCAGGACTGATCTTCATTAGGATGGACTGGTTGGATCTCCTTGCAGTCCAAGGGACTCTCAAGAGTCTTCTCCAACACCACACTTTAAAAGCATCAATTCTTCAGTGCACAGCTTTCTTTATAGTCCAACTCTCACATCTATACATGACTAATGGAAAAACCTTGACTAAACGGACCTTTGTTGGCAAAGTAATGTCTCTGTTTTTTAATATGCTGTCTAGGTTGGTCAAAATTTTCATTCTAAGGAACAAGCATCTTTAATTTCATGGCTGCAATCACCACTTGCAGTGATTTTGGACCCCAGAAAAATAAAGTCAGCCACTGTTTCCACTGTTTCCCCATCTATTTGCAATGAAGTGATACTAATATAGATCTTATCATATGCCAGATGCTGTCCAAAGTAAGCTATATTAAGAAACAAAAGAGACTATAGCAAAAATCAACAAAGCCAAAAGCTGGTTCTTTGAAAGGATAAATAAAATTGACAAACCATTAGCGAGACTCATCAAGAAACAAAGGGAGAAAAATCAAATCCATAAATTTAGAAATGAAATTGGAGAGAAAAACAGACAACACAGAAATACAAAGGATCATAAGAGACTACTATCAGCAATTATATGCCAATAAATTGGACAACATGGAAGAAATTGACAAATTCTTAGAAAAGTACAACTTTCCAAAACTGGACCAGGAAGAAATAGAAAATCTTAACAGACCCATCACAAGCACAGAAATTGAAACTGTAATCAGAAATCTTCCAGCAAACAAAAGCCCAGGTCCAGATGGCTTCACAGCTGAATTCTACCAAAAATTTAGAGAAGAGCTAACACCCATCCTACTCAAACTCCTCCAGAAAATTGCAGAGGAAGGTAAACTTCCAAACTCATTCTATGGGGCCACCATCACCCTAATACCAAAACCTGACAAAGATGCCACAAAAAAGGAAAACTACAGGCCAATATCACTGATGAACATAGATGCAAAAATCCTTAACAAAATTCTAGCAATCAGAATCCAACAACATATTAAAAAGACCATACACCATGACCAAGTGGGCTTTACCCCAGGGATGCAAGGATTCTTCAATATCCGCAAATCAATCAATGTAATACACCACATTAACAAATTGAAAAATAGAAACCACATGATTATCTCAACAGATGCAGAGAAAGCCTTTGACAAAATTCAACATCCATTTATGATAAAAACTCTCCAGAAAGCAGGAATAGAAGGAACATACCTCAACATAATAAAGGCTATATATGACAAACCCACAGCAAACAGTATCCTCAGTGGTGAAAAATTGAAAGCATTTCCTGTAAAGTCAGGAACAAGATAAGGGTACCCACTTTCACCATTACTATTCAACATAGTTTTGGAAGTTTTTGGCCACAGCAATCAGAGCAGAAAAAGAAATAAAAGGAATCCAAATTGGAAAAGAAGAAGTAAAACTCTCACTGTTTACAGATGACATGATCCTCTACATAGAAAACCCTAAAGACTCCACCAGAAAATTACTAGAACTAATCAATGAATATAGTAAAGTTGCAGGATATAAAATCAACACACAGAAATCCCTTGCATTCACATACACTAATAATGAGAAAATAGAAAGAGAAATTAAGAAAACAATTCCATTCACCATTGCAATGAAAAGAATAAAATACTTAGGAATATATCTACCTAAAGAAACTAAAGACCTATAAATAGAAAACTATAAAACACTGATGAAAGAAATCAAAGAGGACACTAATAGATGGAGAAATATACCATGTTGATGGATTGGAAGAATCAATATAGTGAAAATGAGTATATTACCCAAAGCAGTTTATAGATACAATGCGATCCCTATCAAGCTACCAACGGTATTCTTCACAGAGCTAGAACAAATAATTTCACAATTTGTATGGAAATACAAAAAACCTCGAATAGCCAAAGCTATCTTGAGAAAGAAGAATGGAACTGGAGGAATCAACCTGCCTGACTTCAGGCTCTACTACAAAGCCACAGTCATCAAGACAGTATGATACTGGCACAAAGACAGAAATATAGATCAATGGAACAAAATAGAAAGCCAGAGATAAATCCACTCACGTATGGACACCTTATCTTTGACAAAGGAGGCAAGAACATACAATGAATTAAAGACAATCTCTTTAACAAGTGGTGCTGGGAAAACTGGTCAACCACTTGTAAAAGAATGAAACTAGAGCACTTTCTAACATCATACGCAAAAATAAACTCAAAATGGATTAAAGATCTAAACGTAAGACCAGAAACTATAAAACTCCTAGAGGAGAACATAGGCAAAACACTCCCCGACATACATCACAGCAGGATCCTCTATGACCCACCTCCCAGAATATTGGAAATAAAAGCAAAAATAAACAAATGGGACCTAATTAAACTTAAAAGCTTTTGCACAACAAAGGAAACTATAAGCAAGGTGAAAAGACAGCCTTCAGAATGGGAGAAAATAATAGCAAATGAAGCAACAGACAAACAACTAATATCAAAAATATACAAGCAACTCCTACAGCTCAATTCCAGAAAAATAAATGACCCAATCAAAAAATGGGCCAAAGACCTAAACAGACATTTCTCCAAAGACGACATACAGATGGCTAACAAACACATGAAAAGATGCTCAACATCACTCATTATCAGAAAAATGCAAATCAAAACCACTATGAGGTACCATTTCACACCAGTCAGAATGGCTGCGATCCAAAAGTCTACAAACAGTAAATGCTGGAGAGGGTGTGGAGAAAAGGGAACCCTCTTACACTGTTGGTGGGAATGCAAACTAGTACAGCCACTATGGAGAACAGTGTGGAGATTCCTTAAAAAACTGGAAATAGAACTGCCTTATGATCCAGCAATCCTGCTGCTGGGCATACACACTGAGGAAACCAGAACTGAAAGAGACATGTGTACCCCAATGTTCATTGCAGCACTGTTTATAATAGCCAGGACATGGAAGCAACCTAGATGTCCATCAGCAGAGGAATGGATAAGAAAGCAGTGGTACATACACACAATGGAGTATTACTCAGCCATTAAAAAGAATACATTTGAATCAGTTCTAATGAGGTGGATGATACTGGAACCTATTATACAGAGTGAAGTAAGCCAGAAGGAAAAACACCAATACAGTATACTAACGCATATATATGGAATTTAGAAAGATGGTAATAGTAACCCTGTGTACGAGACAGCAAAAGAGACACTGATGTATAGAACAGTCTTTTGGACTCTGTGGGAGAGGGAGCGGGGCAGGGGATGATTTGGGAGAATGGCATTGAAACATGTATAATATCATGTATGAAACGAGTCGCCAGTCTAGGTTCGATGCACGATACTGGATGCTTGGGGCTGGTGCACTGGGACGATCCAGAGGGATGGTATGGGGAGGGAGGAGGGGTGAGGGTTCAGGATGGGGAACACATGTATACCTGTGGCAGATTCATTTTGATATATGGCAAAACCAATACAATATTGTAAAGTTAAATAAAATAAAAAAAAAAAAACCAAAGTAAGCTATATTAATTAACCCATATAATCTTTACAACAGCCTTATAAGGGAGTCACTATTAACATTTCAAAAGCAGAGACATTACTTTCCCAACAAAGGTCCGTCTAGTCAAGGCTATGGTTTTTCCTGTGGTCATGTATGGATGTGAGAGTTGGACTGTGAAGAAGGCTGAGCACCAAAGAATTGATGCTTTTGAACTGTGGTGTTGGAGAAGACTCTTGAGAGTCCCTTGGACTGCAAGGAGATCCAACCAGTCCATTCTGAAGGACATCAGCCCTGGGATTTCTTTGGAAGGAATGATGCTAAAGCTGAAACTCCAGTACTTTGGCCAGCTCATGCGAAGAGTTGACTCATTGGAAAAGACTCTGATGCTGGGAGGGATTGGGGGCAGAAGGAGAAGGGGATGACAGAGGATGAGATGGCTGGATGGCATCACTGACTCAATGGACGTGAGTCTGAGTGAACTCCGGGTGTTGGTGATGGACAGGGAGGCCTGGCGTGCTGTGATTCTTCGGGTCGCAAAGAGTCGGACATGACTGAGCGACTGATCTGATCTGATCTGATCTGATTAACATTTCCATCTTACAAAGAGGAAATTGAGGCCCAGAAAGACTAACCAACCCGCCCAGGGTCATAGAACTAGTAAAGATAAAGTTAGCTTTTGAACTCAGCCAATACAGCTCCACAATCTATGCTGTTAACCACTAGGCTACTTTGTCTCCAGTACTTACTGAGTTTCCATGTATTAATGCGAAAATCATGAACATGAAATAAGTATTCTAACACAAATGACTCATACTCTCCTTTTACTCTGCACCATGTTCTTTCAGTTATTAAATAGTAACATACCTTCAAGGTGTTTTCTGTCAACCTATTCTGATCCACTTTATTCTTAAAGATTGTGCAGGATTTCATTATGTTAACATTCCAAACTATACTTAAACACATCTATATTGGTTAATATTAGCAATAATTACAGGTTTGGATCATAGAAATAATGCTGCATGAAAATAATAGCAGAGGAATTGTTGAAAGGAAATATTTATTTTAAATATTCAAAATATGGCAAAATTTCCTGTTGTAAATGGAGATATTCAATAGCCCTCCCATCTGTCACCCAAGATTTCCCCTAAAGGTGAGTTTTCATCAAATTTTGTTTTTAAATTCTCTGCCCATCTGATAAGTGAAAAGTGATCCCCACAGTATTCTTAAATAGCCTGATGTGATGACACATGTGTTTGGGAAAGATCATGCTGACAGAGCACAGAAGCTAGCTTGGTCACACCCAGAGTCAAACCAGAAAGGACAGATAGGAGGCAGTGATCACAGACTGCACTGCATGGAACAAGCAGAACTTACGCAGAGCCCGGCTGTGAATGTGTCAGGAGGAATGAACAAGGGTGGGGGCCCCAGCAAAAAGGCCAGCTGATATTCGATATTGTGCTAGAGATGGGTAAGAAAGAGGAAGGATTCCAAAATATCTCTGAGGTTTATGAGTTAAGAAGCCACGAGGATTGTAAAGAAAGCAACCATCCTAGGAAATACAGAAGAAGGCAAAGATTTGGAGGCGTGCCAGAGGACGACAGAGTTCCCTTACAAATATGAGATTCTATTATTTACTTAGAGAAGCTGCCTTCCTCTGTGGCAGGGGCTATTTCAGAATATTCACTGTATTTAATGTCAGTAAATCCTTGACGTTAGCCACAATATGAAGACAAAGACACTTACATCAAATTACCCAGCACGTTTATGAAACCAACTGTTCCATGCCAAAGCATTCCTTTAGCATTCTGCCATCTAGTGAATAATAATCATTGGTACAACTTGGCCTGTAAACTGCTCCTTCGGAACAAAGAAACCAGAATTTTATGACTTCTCATCGTGAATCTTTTCAGTTTCACACCATAGAAGCATAATCTGGAAGTGCCTCACATTTGTTTGCAAAACTTAATCTCATAATTATTAAATTTTAAAACCCAGAGGAAAGAATGAAAGCATAAAACCTACCAGCTTAATTCTAAAATTTGACCTTGGGCTTTGCATGAAAATTGTGAGTTTCTTTTGCATTACACTGTCTCTTTCTGTCATGAAAAATAACAACAAAAACATGCACACATACACACACACACAACCTTTACTCATTAGCAACTTTCTTCTCTGTAATAAATATATTTAAGTAAACAATTTTCACCCATTACTTGACCTATGCTTAGTAATACTATCAAAAATTTATTGTCTGAAAAATGATACTACATAACACATTAGAGATTGTATTTGAATGTTACAGGAGTTTATTATAAAAAATTTGTTACCTCTATTTTTATGAAAATTTTGCTCAGTTTTCCTAAGTTGATTGCTAATGCATATTACGTATTAAACTTTATATATACACACATTTTAATTGAGTTTTTTTGCAAGCCTATCTCCCCAAAGGATCTGAAATTTTATTGACTGAGCAGATAATGTCATATAGCTTTCTGTTATGATGTGTTTAGTACCTCTTGGTTTTCAATAAATGCTAATGAATGAGTGATTTGAAATGATTGAAAGAATGAATAGAAAATGTCTGAAGTGTCATTCATTTTAATTTGAATTCTATTGATATGTGATTTAAAAGAAGCGATCACTGTACTCAGCATCCTTCATGAGCCCTAGAAGACACAGACTGGACATATCATCTGAGTACCCACAAGGCCGTGAAAATAGAGATGTACAGTCATTAGACAGAATGGAGGGAAGTAGACAAAAGTCCTCCTTTGAAATGTGTCCTCATCGGTCATGGCAACATTCCCAGGCTTGTCAACTTATTTCCTTTGGCAGCTGTCTCTTGGTCCATCTGTTGAATTTCGATGCCGAAATGCTCAAAAAGTGAGCATGTCTTTATTCTGCATGATTATATACCAGTAGAGTGTATGCACTTGAGCTATTTCAGATTGTCAGCTAAAATTGCTCCCAAGAGAGTGTTTCATTGCCTTATGGATAACTATGGATGAAACCTCAAAATTAGGACGCTTATCCTAAGAACTTGGTATTAGTGATGTGCATTGGTTGCAAAACAGAGAATTGCAAGGAGAAATAAGAAGGCCTTCTTAAGTGAACAGTGCAAAGAAATAGAGGAAAACAGTAGAATGGGAAAGACTAGACATCTCATCAGGAAAATTGGCAATATCAAGGGAACATTTTATGCAAGGATGGGCACAATAAAGAACAGAAACAGTGAGGACCTAACAGAAGCAAAGAGATTAAGAACAGGTGGCAAGAATACACAGAAGAACTATACAAAAGAGATCTTAATGACCCAGATAACCACAATGGTATGGTCACTCACCTAAAGCCAGAAATCCTGGAGTGTGAAGTCAAGTGGGCAATAGGAAGCATTAATAAAAACAAAGCTAGAGGAGGTGACTGAATTTCAGTTGAACTATTTAAAGTCCTAAAAGATGATGCTTTTAAAGTGCTGCTGTCAGCAAACTTGGAAAACTCAGCAGTGGCCACTGAACTGGAAAAGGACAGTTTTTATTCCAATTCCAAAGAAGGGCAATGCCAAAGAATGTTTAAATGATTGTATTCATTTTACATGCTGGTAAGGTTATACACAAAATCCTTCAAGCTAGGCTTCAGCACTATGTGAACTGAGAACTTCCAGATATATAAGCTGGGTTTAGAAAAGGCAGAGGAACCAGAGATCAAATTGCCAACATTCGCTGGGTCATACAGACAGTAAGGGAATTTCAGAAAAACATCTATTTCTGTTTCATTGACTATGCTAAAGCCTTTGACTGTGTGGCTCACAACAAACTGGAAAATTCTTAAAGAGATGGGAATACCAGACCACCTTACCTGCCTCCTGCGAAACCTGTATGCAGGTCAAGAAGCAACGGTTAGAACCGCACGTGGAAAAACTGACTGATTCAAAATTGGGAAAGGAGTATGACAAGGCTATATATTGACTGCTTATTTAACTTATGTGCAGAGTATATCATCTGAAATGCCAGGCTGGATGAATCACAAGCTGGAATCAAGATTGTTGGGAGAAATATCAACAACCTCAGATATGCAGATGATACCTAATGGCAGAAAGTTAAGAGGAACTAAAAAGCCTCTTGATGAGGGTGAAAGAGAAGAATGAAAAATCTGGCCTAAAACTCAACATTCAAAAACTAAGATCATAGTATCTTGTCCCATCACTTCATGGCAAATAGAAGGGCAAAAAATGGAAACAGTGACAGATTTTATCTTCTTAGCCTCCAAATTCACTGCAGACGGTGACTGCAGCCACAAAATTAAAAGATGCTTGCTTTTTGGAAAGAAAGCTATCACAAACCTAAACAGCAGAGACATCACTTTGCTGACAAAGGTCCATATAGTCAAAGCTATTGTTTTTCCGTACAGGTGTGAGAGTTGGATCATAAAGAAGGCTGAGCACTGAGAATTGATGCTTTTGAAGTGTAGTGTTGGAGAAGAGTCTTGACATTCCCTTGGACTGCAAGGAGATCAAACTAGTCAATCCCAAAGGAAATCAACCCTGAATATTCATTACAAGGACTGATGCCGAAGCTCCAATACTTTGGCCACTTGATGAGAAGAGCCTGCTCATTGGAGAAGACCCTGATGCTAGGAAAGACTGAGGGCAAGAGGAGAAGGGGGCATCAGAGGATGAGATGGTTAGATAGCATCACCAACTCAATGGACATGAATTTGAGCAAATTCTGGAGACAGTGGAGGACAGAGGAGCCTGGTTTGGTGCAGTCCATGGGGTTGCAGAGTCAGACACAACTCAGTGACTGAACGGCAATAGCAAACTGGTTGTAAATTGGATCTCTGAATCAATCTAACATGTCTAACCTGTAATTTTACTCTAGCCAAGCTAATTCTAAGGAGTTCAGATAAGGGCCTCATCTATTTTTGAAGTTTTTTGTAAGTGTTATTACAAACTTGTATTCCTTTGGGCAGCTGTTTTCATTTTTCTTTTCATATTAACACCTCTGCTTTTAAAAATCAAACCTTTGTACTTGTGGGGTATCATTTGCATTTGTGTGTTTCATAGAGCATTGTTGCCATCTGAAGCTGCAGAGGAGAAAAATAAGTACTATTTCTCTTAAGTAACATTGTTGTTGGGGCATAGGCTTGGATTACTGTGATATTGAATGGTTTGAAAACTAAGATCATGGCATCTAGTCCCATCACTTCATGGGAAATAGATGGGGAAACAGTGGAAACAGTGTCAGACTTTATTTGGGGGGGGCTCCAAAATCACTGCAGATGGTGATTGCAGCCATGAAATTAAAAGACGTTTACTCCTTGGAAGAAAAGTTATGACCAACCTAGATAGTATATTGAAAAGCAGAGATTTTACTTTGCCAACAAAGGTCCATATAGTCAAGGCTATGGTTTTTCCAGTAGTCATGTATAGATGTGAGAGTTGGACTGTGAAGAAAGCTGAGTGTGAAGAATTGATGCTTTTGAACTGTGGTGTTGGAGAAGACTCTTGAGAGTCCCTTGGACTGCAAGGAGATCCAACCCGTCCATTCTAAAGGAGATCTGTCCTGGATGTTCATTGGAAGAGTTTGAGAGAACTTGGGAGTTGGTGATGGACAGGGAGGCCTGGCATGCTGTGATTCATAGAGTCACAGTCGGACATGACTGAGCGACTAAACTGAACTGAACTGAAATATGTTGTTGCTGTTTTTGTTGTTCAGTTGCTAAGTCATGTCTGACTCTGATCCCATGAACTGCAGCACACCAGGCTTCTCTGTCATCGCTGTCTCCCTGAGTTTCCTCAAACTTATGTCCACAGAGTCAGTGATGCCATCCAACCATCTCATCTTTTATCACCCCCTTCTCCTCTTGCCCTCAGTTTTTCCCAGCATCAGGGTCTTTTCCAGTGAATTGGCTCTTTTGCATCAGAACCAGTCCACACACACAGTTGGCCCTCTGCATCCACAGTTTCTGTATGTGCAGATTCAACCAACTGTGGATCCAAAAAAAAAAACAAAAAAACATTTTTTTAAGATATCAGAAAGTTTCAAGAAGCAAAACTTTAAATTTGCTGTGCAGACAACTGTTTATAGAACATTTACATTGTATTTATCACTTATGTAGCAGTTCAGAGCTTCCCTGATGGCTCAGACAGTAAAGAATCTGCCTCCAATGCTGTGGGAGATGTGGGATACACTGTACTAGGTATGATGAGTAATCAGTAAATAGAGCTGATTTAGAGTATATGGAGGGTGTGCATAGGTCATATGCAAATATCACACCATATTATATAAGCAATTGAGTATGTGAAGATTTTAGTATCCCAGGATGTTCTGGAACCAATTCCCTTAGAGATAGGAGCGGGGAGGGGAAGACTGTAATAGCAAAATAAGACGACTCAGAGTTGGTTGGTTGGTTGGTTGGTTTTGAAATCTGAACATGCAAAATAATTATATAAATGTAATTAAAAGTAATTTTTAAAAACATTCGTACTGAGTGCCGAAGAATTGATGCTTTTGAACTGTGGGGTTGGAGAAGACTCTTGAGAGTCCCTTGGACTGCAAGGAGATCCAACCAGTCCATTCTGAAGGAGATCAGCCCTGGAATTTCTTTGGAAGGAATGATGCTAAAGCTGAAACTCCAATACTTTGGCCACCTCATGCGAAGAGTTGGCTCATTGGAAAAGACTCTGATGCTGGGAGGGATTGGGGGCAGGAGGAGAAGGGAACAACAGAGGATCAGATGGCTGGATGGCATCACTGACTGGATGGACATGAGTTTGAGTGAACTCTGGGAGTTGGTGGTGGACAGGGAGGCCTGGCTTGCTGAGATTCATGGGGTCGCAAAGAGTCGGACACAACTGAGAGACTGAACTGAACTGAATTCTTAAGTATTTACTTAATACTCAAGCAAAAGGAGTCATAATAATGTGAGAATTAACACATTAAAGAGCTTTCTCTTTCAGAAAAACCTGAGATAAAAGACCTCTCCCAAGGAGGACCCTGAGAACCTGGAAGAATTCATGGATATAAATAATCAACAGATTCTGCTGCTGCTGCTACTGCTAAGTCGCATCAGTCATGTCCAACTCTGTGCAACCCCATAGACAGCAGCCCACCAGGCTCCTCCATCCCTGGGATTCTCCAGGCAAGAACACTGGAGCGGGTTGCCATTTCCTTCTCCAATGCGTGAAAGTGGAAAGTGAAAGGGAGGTCCATCAGTTGTATCTGACTCCTAGCGACCCCATGGACTAAAGCCTACCAGGCTCCTCCGTCCATGGGATTTTCCAGGCAAGAGCAACAGATTCTAAGGACATTAAATTACACCTGGCAATTCAGACTCCAGAATGGATGGTGCAGCCATCCCCTTGACTTCAGGCATGTTGGGTGAACACAGGCTTGCAGAGCAGCACAGAGAGAACCACTGGCATCCACGTGTTCTCCAGATGGAGACATCTGAGCGCCCTAGAATTGGTCTTAACACTGACTCGGGAGGTGGGCCCAGACAAGATCCTCTTCTCTTTCAAACCACATATTGTGGATTTCATAGAGAAAAAACTAGATGACGGAGTGGCTGGGTAACTAAACACAAGAATTCAGGAGCTCATCCATCAGTCAGCTAAAGAGGTTTCTTTTTAAGTGCTGATCAAACCCCGACCTGTCTTGTCAATTACCATACTCCTTCAGTGGAGATATAACCCAGAAGTGTCCTGCCATGTCCCTTGTGTCCTGTTTTTAGAAAAAGTTTAAACTCCATAAGTTCAAAGAGAAAAAATTTAATCAGAGAAGTGAGACACAAAGGAAAACAGTCAAGCAAGAGAGAAAGTTATAGTTTAGCCATGAAACAAAGTCAAGGACCTTTAGTCCTCCTCAAGGGCTATCGTGTGTGTGTGCTCAGTTGCTTAGTTGTGTCTGACTCTTTGTGGCCCCGTGGACTCTAGCCCACCATGCTCCTCTGCCCATGGAATTTTCCAGGCAAGAACACTGGAGTGGGGTGCCATTCCCTACTCCAGGGAATCTTCCAGACCCATGCCTCTTGTTTCTCCTGCATTGGCAGTGAAATTCATTACCACTAGCGCCACCTGGGAAGCCCCCTCAAGAGCTCTAGATAATCTTCTGAGCTATATATTCTGAGCTCCTTTGCAGACACTGAAACAGCCACCAGGTGGAAGAAGTTAACTGCATGCTGATCACCAGCACTTGGACCCCAGGATGACTGGAGCCAGGAGACTGAGACGGCTGACTCCTGGTTACCTAACACCAACCAGAGAATGTTGCAAAAGCTGATGATGCACACACCCTCCTATCCTCTCTTCACCCTGTCTTTAAGAACATTTCTCTGAAAGCCATTGGGGAATTGGGTCTTCTGAGCATCAGAGGACCACATACTCCTTGCTTCCCTTGTTTGATGCTTGCAATAAATGCTTCACCTTACTTCACTTTACACCACCACAACCATGTCTCAGCAGATTGGCTTTTCTGTGAATGGGTGAGTGGACCAAGTTTGGTTCCGTTATAGAAGGAGGTATTTCGTTGGCTACAGCTGAGTCTGCAGAAGAATGCTGTGTAAGACCCACTTAAGACTATAAGACAAACCTTCAGGATGTCAGGAAACCAAACCAGTAGTCCAGAAAAGCTGAGAATAGTTTCCCACTATAGAAATAGGGAAGCCAACAGAGGATAAACACAAAGGTAGGCATTACTAACTTTTTACATTAGCACAATTGATGTGATCCCCACACTAGGCAACATTAGTATCACCTGGAACTTCTTAGAAATGCTAATTCTTCTCCTCCACCACGGACCTATTGGACCAAAAACTCTGCGGAGGTGGGGGAGGACAGCAATCTGAGGTGTCAGGAGCCCTCCCGGTGATTCTTACAAATACTGACATTTGAGAACCACTGGCATAGACTTTAAAGAAATAGATTAACCTCCAAGCTATAAAGAAATGGATTAACCTCCAAGCCATTTTTAAAAGAATCTCATTCACAGTTTATGTAATAAGTAAATGTTGGAAATTTAAAGTAAAAGATGTAACACCTTATACGATCCATGGTACAGATACATTTGATACCACCTATAGATGGGAGTTGAAAAGTGAACTATTTATAAATGATACCACAAAGTTTTCATGAGGCTAGAATGTTTTCTTAAATCTCTTAAATGTACTCTTAACTAGGAAATAATAGAATCAGTATGTGTTATATTGTATTTATTATTATTTTGGCTGATTTACTTTTTAAAAGAAGTCAATAAATTTTTCAAAGTTTCCCCTCATAAAACTAAACTTAATGAGGAAAAGTTCAAGTACCTGTTCCTTGTGTTTGAGAAGAATATTCCGGGCTTAAGAAAAGCATATAGCTGGAAGCAGACAGCTGAAATGACCCACATACTGAGTTTAGTGAACAAACCATATTAAATCAGACATGCAACTTCTAGCTCACAAAATGAGTGAAATTAGTCTGAATAATTGAACTTTCCTGGTGATGGAGCTTGATCCTGATTCTGAATCACAGGGCATATCTGATAAGAAAGGAAATGGGTAGAGATGAAATAAATAGTCAGCTAGCAGACCACTGGAGTGAGGAGACTGAGAAGGATGGGAGCCTCACAGAGAAACACTCTAGTAACAAGAGCTGAAGATAGAGGCTGTTGACAGTCTCAACTGACGAGCCGTCAAGTAGGCATGAACCAAAGAGCAGATAATTTAGCAAATGAAAATTTCCCCTGAAGTTGACTAAAGCCTGATGAAAAAAATAAATAAATGCAAAGTTTGCCATAGGAAGTGGAGATCCTTAAGGAAACCCAGGAGAAACTGACATGTGAAATAAAGTGAATTAAGAAGAGAATATGCTTGGGGTTGAGGGGGGGAAGTGAGGTGAAGATTATAAGATATAGAGAACAGCAGACTCAGAAGCAAAGAATTTAAGAAATATAGGGTGAATTGCAGGATATGAAGTGATCCCAATGAAACTATATTGCTTCTCTCTGAAGACAATCTTGCTTTCCCAATGGCTCAGCGGGAAAGAATCTGCCTGGAATACAGGAGATACAGGAGACCAGGGTTTGATCCCTGGGTGGGGAAGATCCCCTAGAGAAGGAAATGGCAACCCACCCCAGTATTCTTGCCTGGAGAATTCTATGGACAGAGAAGCCTTGTGGGCGATAGTCCATGGGATTGCAAAGAGTCAGACAGGACTGAGTGACTAATGCTTTCATTTTCACAATCTATGCCCATGGTTCACTACTCACAGCTCCCCAGGTGGGTGGCACAGGAAGCCTGTGAGTTTCCACTCCAGCTCATGTAACTTGATCAATTGACAAATGATATAAAAGTGAGTACCATGAAATAAAATACATTCTGATAAATTTTAAGCAAGAAGAACAGAACTACTCACACATACTTTTTATTTACCAGTTGTTAGGAGAAGGAAATGGCAACCCACTCCAGTGATCTTGCCTGGAGAATCCCAGGGATGGGTGAGCCTGGTGGGCTGCTGTCTATGGGGTTGCACAGAGTCCGACACAACTGAAGCGACTTAGCAGCAGCAGGCTAATTTCTAGCCTATTATTACTTTGAATCAGCCTATTAAATATGGCTGATTCAAAAAAAGATCTTATAAGTAAATATGATAGATTTTTTTAAAAATACTTATTTTGAAATAAACATTTGATTATTTCTAAATCTACCAGATTTATTCACAAAAGGCATAAATGATTACAACTCTTAAAAGAAAGTAACAAGTTGATGCTAATGATAGAAAAGCCCCCAGGAGAAGGACAGGAGTACAAGGAGAGAAGTAGACGAGCCACAGATTTATGCTTAGAGAGAGGAAGAACTCTCCTTGCCTGTGAAGGGACCAGAGCAGATCTGGTTGCAGCTCTTGCGCTCATCACCACAGCTGAAGGACCTGCACCACAGGGCAACGACCAGTCTTTCCCTTCCCACCAGAGCAGGGCTGCAGAGCACAGACCTCTGCTTGAACAGAGACTTGGAAAACTTCTTACAAAATTTGAAAAGACAAAGCAGACAGTATGGATATGTGTAATCACTCGTATTCCTATTATGCTGCTGCTGCTGCCGCCGCCAAGTCGCTTCAGTCGTGTCCGACTCTGTGCGACCCCATAGACGGCAGCCCACCAGGCTCCCCCATCCCTGGGATTCTCCAGGCAAGAACACAGGAGTGGGTTGCCATTTCCTTCTCCAATGCATGAAAGTGAAAAGGGAAACTGAAGTTGCTCAGTCGTGTCCAACTCTTAGTGACCCCATGGACTGCAGTCCTCCAGGCTCCTCCGTCCCTGGGATTCTCTAGGCAAGAGTACTGGAGTGGGGTGCCACTGCCTTTTCCACCTATTATGCTAGGTCACACATTTTTGCATTTTGCCATCTTTTCTGCCAATGTTTCTCTAAGCATAACCATGCTGGGACCATGCTATGCTTCTGTGTGTATGACAATGGTGGCATATCTTCTTTTTATACAGTTTTTAAAAGTTACAGTCTACTTACAGTTATAACAAAATATTGACTCTATTCCCCATGTTGTACAATAAATCCCTGTAGCCTATCTTAATCCTAGTAGCCTGTACCTCCCACTCTCCCACCCCATAATGCCCCTGACGGTAACCAAATACTTGTTTCTTCTGCATATCTGTGACTCTGCTTCTTTTTTTAATATTCACTAGTTTGTCATATCTTGGTTACGTATTATTATGTTGTATTTTCTCTGTCTGACTCATTGCACTTAGCATACTGTCCTCCACGTCTATCCATGTCACTGCAAATGGTGATGAGCAGCTCAGTGATTGGACCACAAACACACTCCTAAGCACTTCCCAAAGCCAGATCTTGCACCAAACAAAGGTCAAGGTCACTGTTTGGTGGCCTGCTGCCCATCTGATCCACTACAGCTTTCTGAATCCCAGTGAAACCTTATATCTGAGAGTTTTGCTCAGCAAATTGATGAGATGCACCAAAAGCTGCAATGACTGCACCTGGCATTGGTCAAGAGAATGGGCCCAATTCTTCTCCATGAAAACACCCAACTGTATGTCACACAACTGATGCTTCAAAATGGAGAGAATTTAGCTACAAAGTTTTGCTTCATCCACCATATTCAACTGACCTCTCACTAACCAACAAATACTTCTTCAAGCATCTTGACAACTTTTTGCAGGGAAAATGCTTCGACAACCAGCAGGAGGCAGAAAATGCTCTCCACAAGTTCACTGAATCCTGAAGCACGGATTTTTATGGTACAGTTCAGTTCAGTCACTCAGTCCTGTCTAACTCTTTGTGGCCCCATGGACTGCAGCACACCAGGCCTCCCTATCCATCACCAACTCCTGGAGCTTGCTCAACTCATGTCCATTGAGTCGGTAATGCCATCCAACCATCTCATCCTGTCACCCCCTTCTTTTCCTGCCTTCAATCCTTCCCAGCATCAGGGTCTTTTCAAATGAGTCAGTTCTTCGCATCAGGTGGCCAAAGTATTGGAGTTTCAGCTTCAGGATCAGTCCTTAGAATGAATATCCAGGACTGATCTCCTTTAGAATGGACTGATTGGATTGCCTTGCAGTCCACAGGACTCTCAAGAGTCTTCTCCAATACCACAGTTCAAACGCATCAATTCTTTGGCGCTTAGCTTTTTTCATAGTCCAACTCTCACATCCATACATGACCACTGGAAAAACTTGACTAGGCGGACCTTTGTTGGCCAAGTAATGTCTGCTTTTTAATATGCTGTCTAGGTTAGTCATAACTCTTCTTCCAAGGATCAAGTGTCTCTTAAATTCATGACTGCAGTCAACATCTGTAGTGATTTTGGAGCCCCCCAAAATAAAGTTTGTCACTGTTTCCACTGTTTCCCTATCTGTTTGCCATGAATTGATGAAACTGGATGCCATGACCTTCATTTATTGAATGTTGAGTTTTAAGCCAGTTTTTTTTTTTTTCACATACATCAAAAAGTTCTTTGCTTTCTGCCATATGGATGGTGTCATCTGTGTATTTGAGGTTATTGATACTTCTCCCAGCAATATTGATTTCAGTTTGTGCTTCATCCAGTCCAGATTTCACATGATATACTCTGCATATAAGTTAAAAAAGCAGGGTGACAATATACAGCCTTAATTTACTCCTTTCCCAATTTGTGAACCAGTCTGTTTTTCCAAGTCCAGTTCTAACTGTTACTTCTTGACTTGCATGCAGGTTTCTCAGGAGGCAGGTCAGATGGTCTGGTATTCCCATCTCTTGAGGAAATTTCCAGTTTGTTGTAATCTACACAGTCCAAGGCTTCTGCGTAGTCAATAAAGCAGAAGTAGATATTTTTCTGGTATTCTCTTGCTTTTTCGATGATCCAATGGATGTTGGCTATTTAATCTCTGATTCCTCTACCTTTTCTAAATCCAGCTTGAAAAACTAGAAGTTCAAGGTTCACATACTGTTGAACCCTGGCCTGGAGAATTTTGAGAATTACTTTGCTAGCGTGTGAGATGAGTGCAATTGTGTGGTAGTTTGAGCATTCTTTGGCATTGTCTTTCTTTGGAATTGGAATGAAAACTGACCTTTTCCAGTCCTGTGGCCACTGCTGAGTTTTCCAAATTTGCTGGCATATTGAGTGCAACACTTTCTCAGCATCATTTTTTAGGATTTGAAATAGTTCAACTGGAATTCCATCACTTCCACTAGCTTTGTTCTTAGTGATGCTTCCTAAGGCCCACTTGACTTCACATTCCAGGATGTCTGGCTCTAGGTGAGTGGTCACACACCATCGTAGTTATCTGGGTCATGAAGATCTTTTTTTGTATAGTTCTTCTGTGTATTCTTGCCACCTCTTCTTAATATCTTCTGCTTCTGTTAGGTCCATACCTTTTCTGTCCTTTATTGAGCCCATCTTTGCATGAAATGTTCCCTTGGTATCTCTAATTTTCTTGAAGAGATCTCTAGTCTTTCCCGTTCTGTTGTTTTCCTCCATTTCTTTGCATTGATCATTGAAGGAGGCATTATTACCTCTCCTTGCTAGTCTTTGGAACTCTTGCTATTTTTGGCATTCAAATGGGTATATCTTTCCTTTTCTCCTTTGCCTTTAGCTTCTCCTTTTTTTTCAGCTGTTTGTAAGGCCTCCTCAGACAGCCATTTTCCATTTCTTTTTCTTGGGAATGGTTTTGATCACTGCCTCCTGTACAATGTCACAAAGCTCCATCCAGAGTTCTTCAGGCACTCTGTCTATCAGATCTAGTCCCATGAATCTATTTCTCATTTCCACTGTATTATCATAAGGGATTTGATTTAGGTCATACCTGAAAGGTCTAGTGGTTTTCCCTACTTTCTTCAATTTCAGTCTGAATTTGGCAATAATGAGTTCATGATCTGAGCCACAGTCAGCTCCAAGTCTTGATTTTTGCTGACTGTATAGAGCTTCTCAATCTTTGGCTGCAAAGAATATAATCAATCTGATATCGGTATTGGTGATGCCCATGTGTAGAGTCTTCTCTTGTTTTGTTGGAAAAGGGAGTTTGCTATCATCACTGCATTCTCTTGGCAAAACTCTCTTAGCCTTTGCTCTGCTTCATTCTGTACTCTAAGGTCAAATGTGCCTATTACTCCAGGTATCTCTTGACTTCCTACTTTTGCATTCCAGTCCCCTATGATAAAAAGGCCATCTTTTGGGGGTGTTAATTCTAGATGGTCTTGTAGGTCTTCATAGAACTATTCAACTTCAGCTCCTTTAGCATAACTGGTCAGGGCATAGACTTGGATTACTGTGGTATTGAATGGTTTGTCTTGGAAACGAACAGAGATCATTCTGTCGTTTTTGAGATTGTACCCAAGTATTACATTTTGGACTCTTTTATTAACCATGAAGGCTACTCCATTTTTTCTAAGGGACTCTTGCCCACAGTAGTAATATAACGGTCATCTAAATTAAATTCACCCAATCCAGTCCATTTTAGTTCGCTGATTCCTAAAATGTCAATGTTCACTCTTGTCATCTCCTGTTTGAACACTTCCAATTTACCTTAATTCATGGACCTAACATTCCAGGTTCCTAAGCAATATTGTTCTTTGCAGCATCAGTCTTTACTTCCATCACCAGTCACATCCACACCTGGGTGTTGTTTTTGCTTTGGCTCCATCTCTTCATTCTTTCTGGAGTTATTTCTCCACTGATCTCCAGTAGCAAATGGGCACCTACCAACCTGGGGAGCTCATCTTTCAGTGTCATATCTTTTTTGCCTTTTCATACTGTTCATGGGGTTCTCAGGGCAAGAATTCTGAAGTGGTTTGCTCTTCCCTTCTCCAGTGGACCACATTTTCTCAGAACTCTCCACCATGACCCATTCATCTTGGGTGGCCCTACACAGCATGGCACATAGTTTCATTGAGTTAGACAATGCTGTGGTCCATGTGATCAGTTTGATTAGTTTTCTGTGATTGTGGTTTTCAGTCTGTCTTCCCTCTGACAGATATGGATAAGAGGCTTATGGAAACTTCTTGTTGGGAGAGACTGGGTGTGGGGGAAACTGGGTCTTATTCAGATAGGCGGGGCCATGCTCAGTTAATCTTTAATCCGATTTTCTGTTGATGGCTGTGTTCCTTCCCTATTGTTTGACCTGAGACCAGACTATGGTGGAGGCAATGAAGATACTGGCGACCTCGTTCAAAAGGTCCTGTTCATGCACTGCCACAGTCAGTGCCCCAGACCCTGCAGCAGGCCACCGCTGACCCACACATCCACCGGAGACTCCAGGACGCTCACAGGCAAGTCTGGGCCAGTCTCATGAGGTCACTGCTCCTTTTCCTGGGTTCTAGTGCCCACATCGTTTTGTTCGTGCCCTCCAAAACTCTGTTTCCCCAGTCCTGTGTAAGTTCTGTAATCAAATCCCACTTGCCTCCAAAGTCAAATTCCCTGGGGGTTCTCAGTGCCTTTGCCAGATCCCCAGGTTGGGAAATCTGTTTTGGGCCCTAGAACTTTCTTAACAGTGCGAGAATTTCTTTGGTATAATTGTTCTGCAGTTTGTGGGTTGTCTGCTCAGCAGCTGTATGGTGGGATTAATGGTGACCTCCTCCAAGAGGGCTTATGCCACAGGCTGGGTGACCCAGATCTGCTGCAGCCAGAGCCCCTGCCCCTTTGGCAGGCCACCACTGACCCGTACCTCTACAGGAGACGCTCAAACACAGGTCTGGCTCAGTCTCTGGGGTCTCTGGGTCCTGGTTCACATAAGGTTTTGTTTGAGCCCTCCAAATGTCTCTCCCGGGTGTGGGGTTTGACTCTAAACATGATTTTGCCCCTCCTACCATCTTGTTGGGGCTTCTCCTTTGCCCTTGGATGGGGAATATCTTTTTTTTGTGGGATCCAACATTCTCCTGTTGATGGTTGTTCAGCAGTGAGTTGTAATTTTGGACTTCTCATGGGAGAAGATGGGTGCATGCCTTCTACTCCACCTGTATCATTTATGATACCGGAAAAAACAAACATATCTCATTAGCAAAAATGTGTTGATTGTAATTGTTCTTATTTTGATTAATAAAGATATATCTGAGCCTAGTTATAATGATTTAAAATTCACTGTTGAAACCAAAATTATGTTTGCACTAATCTAACAGTTGATAGGTATGTATTTGGAGCTAAGTTAACAATAGAGTAAAATCTGAATTACTATTTCAAGATTCCTTGTCTTTGAAATTAAAAAAAAAAACAATTTTTTTAAGTTTTTCTCTCACCCTCAAAGCACATATCCACTAAGCAATTCTTATATGGACACTCTAAGTACAAAGAAAATGGTAATAATGGTTAATAAATTGACCAATGGCTTTGAAATACTACATTTTTAATGCCAAAAAAAATATTGTGACTGTCTCTAGACTTGGAGTTGAGGTGACCTTCGTCATTTGTCTTTTTATTTTGACCTTTTTAAAATTGCTATGAACCGATAATGACTTTTGTATTATAATATTTTTTGTATTCAAATTTTGAGAGGTTCCTGTCTCTTAGGTGGAGCATTCCAGTTTCTAGATCATCCTTTCGTGGGTTTTTTCTTGATAAATCTTAAAATGAAAGCTTTTTCTCCCTTAATCTTTTGGGATTATTTCTGGGCTTCTCTGAATATTGTTTAAAAAACTCCACGAAATATTTATTTTGTCTGATTTTACTTCAATATAATTTCAGAAACTCTGAGACTTTTTGCAAGAAAACAACAAAAAATGGAAAAATAAGTTTAATGAGAAAATTCAGAATGTCAAAAATCTTACCCACAAAGACCCAAGGAACTTTCCATTCTAGGGAGTCTTGGGATTAACTGAAAATAAATACTGCATTGTAACCACCAGAGGGCACTGCAATCTAAATAATGGCCCTTGGCGATTTTTTTTAAGATGAAGCCCAATTTATCTTGAAGATCAAATTTATGTAAGAATAACATTAGATTACAAATTTATTTTAAACTCCGTAATGATTACAAAATATAGTTCTGCTATTAGCCACATAACATTTACTTAGCATATTTAGAGAAATATAGACACCAGTGAATTATCCTCAGTACCCGCTGAAATGTGCCTGCACGTTGGGGAAGGCCTCTTTAAAACCAGAAGTTGCTGTGCACAGGTGAGAACCCCGTGGAGACAGGAACTGTCCTGAACCAGCTGTTTCTTCCGTATACGTGTGTGTGTGCTAAGTCGCTTCAGTTGGGTACAATTCTTTGCAACCCCATGGACTGTACCTGGCCAGGCACCTCTGTCCATGGAATTTTCCAAGCTAACATACTGGAGTGAGCTGCCATTTTCTATTCCAAGGGATCTTCCCAACACAGATCGAACCAGCATCTCATGTCTCCTGCATTGGCAGGCGGGTTCTTTACCACTAGCATCACCTGGGAAGCTCAGCATATGCATTAGGTTCCAGTTTATAGTGACAATCCAATAAGTATTTGATGAAGAAAAAATTAAATTACTAGTTTGAGCCCTTCTTAACTGGTACTCTCCCTAGGTGCCTGTCCTGGACCCTGCAGTTTAAAGGCCCGTCTTGCTCTCCTCTAGCTGAGCCCTCTCGTCTGTCTGAGACCACCTCCTGCATCCCATGGTCCCTGTAACCCAGGATCCCTCTTTGACCTCATGCTCTGGTGTCTCAGACAGAGAATCACTAGCATGCATGTCCAGGGCCTCCAGCCCATCAAACCCAGGGTAGGTTCTCCTTGTGAGAGTGGATACCCCAGGCCCAAAGGCTAGCTGATAGGAAGCTACTTCTTTGGACAGAATTTCATTGTGAGGTGAGATTTAGGTATGAGGGAAACTGAAGGAGAATTTTATCTCTTTATTCCTTTATTTCTGGATTGCATAATTTTAAATAATAACATATTAACTGTACATTCTTTAAAACACAGAAGGATAGTTAAAGGATGTGGAACCAACTTGACTATGTGATGGTTTGGATAGAAGGTTAAAAGCAATAAGTGATCTGTGCCTACAGTTCAGGCTTGGGGGCCTGGTTGAATAACAATATCATCAAATATCATCAAAGAAGAGGAGTGGGCTTGGGGATACAGGCTGAAAACAATAAGTTCTCTGAGGAAAAAGTCATGTGCAGGACCTGTGTAACAGTCATGCAAATATCCAGAAGGCAGTAAGAAGTAGTCCTAGAGTCTCAGGTGGAGGGTTTAGACTCTTTGCACCGTTAGAGGCATCTGTGTAGAGCTAATAATATAAGCAAAGAGCCCATCCAGGAAAAGTACGAAAGTACAAGGAGAATAAGACAAAACTTGGTACCCTGAGAAACAACATTTCATGATAAGAGAAGAGTGAACAGACAGGCAGAAGAAGGATGAGCAGAGGAGAAACCAGAGAAAATTTCAGTAAGAACGAAGGCTTGTCAAGTGGAGCAGGGAAGACCCCTGTGACACGGGTTCACAAATCTGTCTGCACATGATCTCCAGGAGGTCACGCCAGGGGGTGGTCAAGGTGAGGTCCCAGTGCTGCAGGCTGACCAGAGAATGGGAGCTTGGGAAGCACAGCTAGGGATCATATGTAAGTTTTCAAAATGTCTTTCCTGAGAAGATAGATACAGAAATATTGTAGCTGTTTTCAGGCTCTGTGGAAGAGCTACTTCCAGGAGAAGCAGGTGGTTTATAATCAGAAAATCTAAAAAAAGGAAAAAAGTCTCCTTGAAGACTACTTTCAAATATGGCCTCAAGTTCTAGTCTTTTCCTTGACCCAAAACTACCAAGATCCATCTTCAAGGGCTGCCAATTAGAAGGCAAACATTACACAGTGAATTATGTTCAATATCTTATACTAAATCATAATGGAAAAGAATATAGTTCAGTTCAGTTCAGTTCAGTCGCTCAGTTGTGTCCAACTCTTTGCGACCCCATGAATCACAGCAGGCCAGGCCTCCCTGGCCAGCTCCCAGAGTTCACTCAGACTCACGTCCATTGAGTCAGTGATGCCATCCAGCCATCTCATCCTCTGTCATCCCCTTCTCCTCCTGCCCCCAATCCCTCCCAGCATCAGAGTCTTTTCCAATGAGTCAGCTCTTCGCATGAGGTGGCCAAAGTACTGGAGTTTCAGCTTTAGCATCATTCCTTCCAAAGAAATCCCTGGGCTGATCTCCTTCAGAATGGACTGGTTGGATCTCTTTGCAGTCCAAGGGAAGAGAATATAAATCCATACTATATAAATGTACGTATGTATGTAACTGAATCACTTTGCTGCATAGAAGAAACTAATACAACATTGAAAATCAACCATATTTCAACAACAACAAAACATTTTAAAAAAGAACTCAAGCATTAAACAAATAATCAATTTCATGCTCATAAGCGATATATTCCCTTCTATGAAGATGAACTTCCAAATACTGCATTTCTTGGACTATAAATCTAGTAACTGAAGTTTCAGTTATTGACCAGATAATCACACTGCTGAGGGTTCTAACAGTGAGAAGTAAGTTGATATGCAAATTTGGTAATGAAGAGTCAGAAGATGGTAAAAGCATCCTTAGGAAAGTCAAAAGAAATGTAGACTGTCCAAAGTTTTTTATTCCCTTTGGCAGCCTCATCCTTACTACTTCAGGTCTGATACTGATTTATGCCAACTTGACTTTAGTGAGTTCATTGTTGATCTAACGCAGAGTCTCCCTTTGGCTTAGATTGCAGACTCCCTCCACCCCCAACAGCATTGTTCACACTCTCACACCAGCCCCACCAGGAATCTCGCTGTTACCTAAAGTGAGGTCCCACTGCTCGCTGCTCTAAAGTCAATACACTGGAGGCAAGACTGGTGGAAAGGAAAGCTTGCTTTATTTCAGAGGCTGGCAACCTAGGTAGAGAGCAAATACCTGTCCACAGGCCAACTGCCCCCCACTGACCATCAGTGAGCAAGAGCTTTTATAGTCAGAGGGAGGGGGCTACATGCAGAAATAGGGCAATCAGCTCTGACAGTCATCTTGAAGTTGGTGATTACTAATCTGGTCAGGGTTATCTATTGGAGAAGGAAATGGCAACCCACTCCAGTGTTCTTGCCTGGAGAATCCCAGGGACAGGGGAACCTGGTGGGCTGCCGTCTATGGGATCGCACAGAGTTGGACACGACTGAAGCGGCTTAGCAGTAGCAGTAGGGTCATCTTGATTGCTTTTAAGTACAGTTAGTCTTTAGTTCCAGAGTTGATTTGTTCCCATCGCTTTGATGCCAGTTCTCAGAATTGTGGCAATTGAAAGCTATGACACACCTAGACAGTGTATTAAAAGCAGAGACATCACTTTGCCAACAAAGCTCTGTGTAGTCAAAGCTATAGTTTTTCCAGTGGTCATGTATGGATGTGAGAGTTGGACCATAAAGAAAGCCAAGCACTGAAGAATTGATGCTTTCAAACTGTGGTGCTAGAGAAGACTCTTAAGAATCCCTCCGACAGCAAGAAGATTAAACCAACCAACCCTAAAGGAAATCAACCCTGAATATTCACTGGAAGGGCTGATGCTGAAGCTCCAGTACTTTAGCCACCTAATGTAAAGTGCTGACTCTTTTGAAAAGACCCTGATGTTGGGAAAGATTGAGGGCAGGAGGAGAAGGGGACAACAGAGGATGAGATGGTTGGATGGTATCACCAACTCAATGGACATGAGTTTGAGCAAGCTCTGGGAGATGATGAAGGAACAGGAAGCCTGGTGTGCTGCAGTCCATAGGGTCACAAAGAGTCAGACATGACTGAGCAACAGAACAACAATGTCATGGCTACACTCTGGTCATCATGTAATTAACTTCTTCACCTGGAGGGAGTTTCAGTATCTATAAGACAGCTCAAAGGATATGGCTTTGAATGTTATCTACAGCTCTTGAGGAGGAACTGAAGTTCCTTGACTTTGCTTAATAACTATTATATAATGCTGTGTTGTGCTGTGCTAAGTCGCTCAGCACATGGACTGTAGCCCGCCAGGCTCCTCTGTCCATGGGGATTCTCCAGGCAAGAATACTAGAGTGGGTACCCTTTCCCTTCTCCAAGGGATCTTACCAACCCAGGGATCGAATCCAGGTCTCCTGCATTGCAGGCGGATTCTTTCCTGTCCAAGCCACCAGGAAAGCACTATTATTATTTTGTCCTATTTGACTGCTTTCCTTTGCTTCTGCATTTCCTCACTTCATCTGTTAAGCTTATTCTTTGGCTAAAGTTTTTCTATAGACAAAAGGCAACAGAGGACGTGGGGGCGAGGGGCAACTCCCAGAGAGTCCTGCTCTTTTCCATCAAAGCCTGAGAGGCTGACACCCTGCAAGCCCCAGACACAGCCCGCAGCAGCTCCAGAGAAAGCAACGCTGTGAACTACACGCACTCTGAGTCAAAGGGGAACATCCTGAGAAACTAAACTTCAAGGTCTCCTTGGAGCTGTTTTGTCTGTCTGTCTATTTGCACCCCTGTGAGATTCTCCTTTCCAATTTTTTAAAATATCCAATTGTGTGCTCACAATGTCCAGCCACTCTCCCTACCCACCCTTGGCCTGCTATCCCAGGGCCCTAAATCTGGTTCATCCCCTCCAGCTTGCCCTCAAGGAAGGACAGGGGTCCCAGCAGACAGTTGGAGGGAGACATGGGCCTCCTTTCCTGAGTGTGGCCCTCTGGGTGAGTTGAGGACCAAGGCCAGCTGGTGTCCCAGGCCTCACAGGGTCATTAGAGTCCTCTGTTTGGGCACCAAGCTGCAGGCGGCCCTGTTAGACATAGGACACACCTCTCCAGGATAAAGACATGCTGTCAAACAGTTTTGTTCAAAGCATTTGCACCTATAAGGGAAGCATAAAACAGTTTCCTAACTGTCCTCTGAATAATCAGGGAAGTTCCTCCCCTGATACTGTGAGTCACATTATTAAACAGCAGTAACCGCACTTCTCAAGGGTGGATCCCTTAGAAAAGAAGTCTGGTGTTAATTGTTCTACTGAGACCTCAATAAATCCCTTTGCCAAGTACCCTTTTTCTCAATTTCTCTCTGGGGGAAGAAGGGGTCTATTTCTGCTATTTCTGCTTATTTCATTTTTGGAAAAAGGGCCACCATCCATCATGATACAACTCTAGGACACCAGCTGACCCATTCAGTACCTCCCTGAGTTGTCTGATTTTGCTGTATGCCAAATCTTCTCATTGCGGCATTCAGTATAGGATGAAGGATGGGTTTGCTAGAAGTTATTCCAGTATGTTTCTACAGCACATGTGTTTTGACGCATTCTAAAACAATTACCAACGTGTGTTCAGTTATTTTTTCAACACATCTATTGTAGAGTGTCTTGCAGTGGGTATGGGAGATGTGATCAACACAGGGAGAGACAGAAGTGAGTTAGATGCCTGCCCCTACAGAGCTTAGGGAAAGGACATCATCAGTCCCTATGGTGTGACTGGTGCCCTGATAGGAAGCCACACAAGAGCCATGAGGGGAAGGGATTGAACCCCAGCTTGAGGAAACAACAGAGGGCCTCCTAGAGGAGGTATCACAAGTGGAGTCTAGGAGGAGTTGTTATTCAGCTGCCAAGTCCTGTTCAACTCTTGGACTGCAGCATGCCAGGCTTCCCTGACCTTCATTATCTCCCACAGCTTACTCAAATTCATGTCCACTGAGTCAGAGATGCCATCCAACCATCTCATTTTCGGTCGTCCCCTTCTCCTCCTGCCTTCATTCTTTCTCAGCATCAGGGTCTTTTCCAGTGAATAGCTCTTCACATCAGGTGGTCCAAGTATTATAGCTTTAGCTTCAGCATCAGCCCTTCCAGTGAATACTCAGGGTTGATTTCTTTCAGGATGGACTGGTTTGATCTCCTTGCTCTCCAAGGCACTCTCAAGAGTCTTCTCCAACACCATAGTTCAAAAGCATCAGTTCTTCGGCATTCAGACTTCTTTGTGGTCCACCTCTCACATCCATACATGACTACTGGAAAAATCAAAGCTTTGACCAGATGGACCTGTTTGCCAGCAAAGTGATGTCTCTGCTTTTTAACATGCTGTCTAGTTTTGTCATAGCTTTCCTTCCAAAGAGCAAACATCTTTTTTTTTTTTTTTTAATTTTTAAACTTTACATAATTGTATTAGTTTTGCCAAATATCAAAATGAATCTGCCACAGGTATACATGTGTTCCCCATCCTGAACCCTCCTCCCTCCTCCCTCCCCATACCATCCCTCTGGGTCGTCTCAGTGCACTAGCCCCAAGCATCCAGTATCGTGCATCGAACCTGGACTGGCATCTCATTTCATACATGATATTTTACATGTTTCAATGCCATTCTCCCAAATCTTCCCACCCTCTCCCTCTCCCACAGAGTCCATAAGACTGTTCTATATATCAGTGTCTCTTTTGCTGTCTCGTACACAGGGTTATTGTTATCATCTTTCTAAATTCCATATATATGCGTTAGTATACTGTATTGGTGTTTTTCCTTCTGGCTTACTTCACTCTGTATAATAGGCTCCAGTTTCATCCACCTCATTAGAACTGATTCAAATGTTTTCTTTTTAATGGCTGAGTAATACTCCATTGTGTATATGTACCACTGCTTTCTTATCCATTCATCTGCTGAGGGACATCTAGGTTGCTTCCATGTCCTGGCTATTATAAACAGTGCTGCGATGAACATTGGGGTACACGTGTCTCTTTCCCTTCTGGTTTCCTCAGTGTGTATGCCCAGCAGTGGGATTGCTGGCTCATAAGGCAGTTCTATTTCCAGTTTTTTAAGGAATCTCCACACTGTTCTCCATAGTGGCTGTACTAGTTTGCATTCCCACCAACAGTGTAAGAGGGTTCCCTTTTCTCCACACCCTCTCCAGCATTTATTGCTTGTAGACTTTTGGATCGCAGCCATTCTGACTGGCGTGAAATGGGAATCACTGCAGATGGTGACTACAGCCATGAAATTTAAAAGATGTTTGCTCTTTGGCTGTAAATTTCATGGCTGTAGTCACCATCTGCAGTGATTTTGGAGCCCAAGAAAATAAACTCTGTCACTCTTTCCATTGTTTCCCCAACTATTTGCCTTGAAGTGATGGGACCAGATGCCATGATCTTAGCTTTCTGAATGTTGAGATTTAAATCAACTTTTTCACTCTCCTCTTTCACTTTCATCAAGAGGCTCTTTAGTTCTTCTTCGCTTTCTGCCATAAGGGTGGTATAATCTGCATATCTGAGGTTATTAATATTTCTCCTGACAATCTTGATTCCAGCTTCTGCTTCATCCAGTCCAGTGTTTCTCATGATGTACTCTGCATATAAGTTAAATAAGCAGAGTGACAATATACAGCCTTGACATACTACTTTCCCAATTTGGAACCAGTGTGTTTTTCCATGTCCAGTTCTAACTGTTGCTTCTTGACCTGCATACAGATTTCTCAGGAGGCAGGTCAGGTGGTCTGGTATTCCCAACTCTTTAAGACTTTTCCACAGTTTGTTGTGATCCACACAGTGAAAGGCTTTGGTGTAGTCAATAAAGCAAAAGTAGATGATTTTCTGGAACTCTCTTGCTTTTTTTTTTTTTTGATGATCCAACGGATTTTGGCAATTTGATCTCTGGTTCCTCTGCCTTTTCTAAGTCCAGCTTAAACATCTGGAAGTTCAAGGTTCACGTACTATTGAAGCTTGGTTTGGAGAATTCTGAGCATTTATTTGCTAGCATGTGAGATGAGTGCAATTGTGTGGTAGTTTGAGCATTCTTTGGCATTGCCTTTCTTTGGGACTGGAGTGAACACTGACCTTTTTCAGTCCTGTGGCCACTGCTGAGTTTTCCAAATTTGCTGGCATGTTGAGTGCAGCACTTTCACGGCATCATCTTTCAGGATCTGAAATAGCTCAACTGGAATTCCATCCCCTCCACTATCTTTGCGTGTAGTGATACTTTCTAAGGCCCACTTGACTTCACATTTCCAAGATGTCTGGCTCAAGGTGAGTGATCCCACCATCGTGGTTGTCTGGATCATTCTGTGTATTCTTGCCGCCTCTTCTTAATATCTTCTGCTTCTGTTAGGTCCATACTATTTCTGTCCTTTATTGAGCCCATCTTTGCATGAAATGTTACCTTGGTATCTCTAATTTTCTTGAAGAGATCTCTAGTGTTTCCCATTCTATTGTTTTCCTGGATTTCTTTCCACTGGTCACTGAGGAAGGCTTTCTTATCTCTCCTTGCTATTCTTTGGAACTCTGCATTCAAATAGGTATATCTTTCATTTTCTCAAGGCCTCTACAGACAACCATTTATACCTGAATATGCTAGTGTTTTCCCCTACTTTCTGCAAGTGGCGTAAGTCCTAGAAGGAGGAGTCAGAGTTATTTTGGTTCTGGTGGAGGGATGAGTGGATAAGATTATAAAGGCACAGTGAACAAACTGAAAATGGCTTCCTATCACTGGAAAACCGAACTTCAGGTGAACAATTTTTCCTTAAATAAACTTGGAATGTGTAACCAATATTAATCTCTTTAAGGGGAAAGTCAGAGGTCGAATCTGTGAACAGAATGATTATATCTGGTCTGAGAAGTCCAGAAACTTTACAAGTAAAATTTGGGAATTTGGCTTGCAAAAACTCAGAAATTCTCATAGTAAGTTTTCTGAGATAAAAGGATATTTTAAATAACTTTTCATTTTCAAATAGTTTTAGATTTACAGAAAAAAAATTAAGCAGTACCCAGAGATTCCATATTGCCCACCCCAGTTTTCTCTATTTGTACCACCTTAGCATCAGTATCGGAGAAGGTGATGGCACCCCGCTCCAGTACTCTTGCCTGGAAAATCCCATGGATGGAGGAGCCTGGTGGGCTGCAGTCCATGGGGTCGAGAAGAGTCGGACATGACTGAGCGACTTCACTTTCAGTTTTCACTTTCATGCATTGGAGAAGGAAATGGCAACCCACTCCAGTGTTCTTGCCTGGAGAATCCCAGGGACGGAGGAGCCTGGTGGGCCGCCGTCTGTGGGGTTGCACAGAGTCGGACACGACTGAAGCGACTTAGCAGCAACAACAGCAGTATAACGTAATTGTTATAATTCATAGGATTCTACTGATGCGCTGCTATTAGTGAACATTCATACTGTGTCCCTGTTTCCCTAGTTGTTACCACATGTCCTTTTTCTGGCCTAGGGTACCATCCAGGACGCCCCATGGTCTGTATCTCTGTCCCCTCAGGCTCCTTATGGTTCTGACAGTTTCTTTGACTCTCCCTATGTGATGACAGCTGTGAGTAGCACTTGTCAGCTGCTTTGCAGCCTGTCCCTTGGTTTGGGTCTGTCTGATGTTCTCCTGGTGTGACTGAAGTTGGGAGCTTTAGGAGGAGATATAAAGTTTCCAATGCAACATCTCGTGGAGGGAAGGGCAAGGTGGCCTTTGTGAAGCTGGAGAGGGAGTGCAGTGCCCATCGTCTCACTGCCTGGCCTCCTCCTCACTCTGTCCTTCTTTGCATCCTCATGCTCCTCGCCCCTTGCAGCCCCTGCCCCGAAGCTGTCCCCGCCCCTCCGTGCCTCTCCAGCTCCTCTCTGACAGCCGCGTCCTCTGCCTCCCTCTCTCCCTGTTCACCCAGGCTCACTGGCTCTCCTTCAGATCCTGGACCCCAGAGCATCACTCCAGCTATTCTTTGCCTGGAGATGTCTCAGAACACATCCCAGAACCCCTGATGGCCATCCGACCCCACTCACATATACGTACCACACCACACTCACCTATAGCACCTCCCTTTCAGACTTCTGATCCCCAGCAAATGTCAGCTTTCTTGAGAAGACCGCCTGCCACCCCTGCCAGAGCCTGGCTCTCAGAAAGCCTGATGCTTTGATCCTTGGTGCAGCTTGTGCCATCCCTCAGACCATCTGTCTCCAATTGCAATCAGGTGCCCATGCAGTTCTGTGATCAGTGCCTACTCCCTCCTTTATCCGTAGCATATCAATACATGGGGGAGGGCAGAAAACACGTCTAGTTTCTTCATTTGGTGTTGTCAGTGCCTTGTAGGACTGGTGGACACGTTATCCATCCCTGATGGAGGGAGGAAGGGAGATGGGAAGACTGTGGGAGATGCCAGATCAGTCCCTTGACTTGACGCAGCCGCTGTCTGGGATTCTTAAGATTGCAGCAGTGTTACTTGAGGGATTACACCTCTGTTCTGGGCTGGGCTTCCAGTGGAATGGAAGAGGATACAGTTTACTAAGGGCATGTATGTGTTGGCCACTCAGCTGGGTCCGACTCTTTGTGGCCCCATGAACTGGAGCCCACCAGACTCCTCTGTCCATGGAATTTTCCAGGCAAGAATACTGGAGTGGTGTGCCATTTCCTCCTCCAGGGGATCATCCTGACCCAAGGATTGAACCTGGTTTCTCATATTGCAATCAGATTCTTTTTTTAAAAAATTAATTTATTTATTTTAATTGGAAGCTGATTACAATATTGTAGTGGTTTTGCGTACATTGACATGAATCCACCACGGGTGTACATGTGTCCCCCATCCTGAACCCCCCTCCCACCTCCCTCCCAATCCCATCCCTCTGGGTCATCCCAGTACACTGGCCCTGAGCACCCTGTCTCATGCATCGAACCTGGACTGGCAGTCTATTTCATATATGATAGTACCTGTGTTCAGAGAAGGCAATGGCACCCCACTCCAGTACTCTTGCCTGGAAAATCCCATGGACAGAGGAGCCTGGTGGGCTGCAGTCCATGGGGTCACTAAGAGGTGGACACGACTGAGCGACTTCACTTTCACCTTTCACTTTCATGCATTGGAGAAGGAAATGGCAACCCACTCCAGTATTCTTGCCTGGGGAATCCCAGGGACAGGGGAGCCGGGTGGGCTGCCGTCTTATGGGGTCGCACAGAGTCGGACACGACTGAAGCGACTTAGCAGCAGCAGCAGCAGTACATGTGTTCCAATGCTATTCTCTCAAATTATCCCACCCTCGCCTTCTCCCACAGAGTCCAAAAGTCTGTTCTTTACATCTGTGTCTCTTTTGCAAGCAGATTCTTTACTGTCTGAATCACCAGGGAAGACCTTACAAAGGGGAGGGAGTGGACAATTTGGAGCACAAGCTGAAAGAGAGATGGAATCCAGTGTTCCTAGTCCTGATGTTCAATGTGGAAGGCCTATTAAGGTGATTATCTACAAGCAAGGGCAGTTTTTAGGTAACTCCCCAGGGTCGCACGCAGCTGGTACATTTTCCAGTGCAGTAAGTCCCCTACATACAAACGTTCAACTGCATGCTTTCAAAGGTGTGAACGTGTTGTTCGCACGTTCACTTACATAAGTCAGCCTACACATCTGGAGTACGATGTCGTGTGTGTGCACCCTCTACCAGGGGTTGTGCTTCTGTGTACTTTACTGTACAGTACGGTATAGAGTACTATTGTGCAGTATCTTTATTTCAAGCCCAGAACGTACCCAGACATCCCTGGATCATTTTATCAAAAAGGTAGATAGAATTGAATCCAGCAGGGAACCAGAGCCTGTGCCATCAACATCAGGCAGGAGTGAAGTCACAGCCTGTCCTCCGTCTCCTGCTGGGACGATCCTTCAGCTCCACCATCTCCCAGCTCCTCTCCCTCCTCCATCAGTAACTCATCTTGACTGTTCACTCGATGCCAGCCCCTGGATGCCAGCTGTTACGTGGTACTACTGTATTTTTCAAGGTACTATGCTATGCTATACTAAGTCACTTCAGTCGCATCCGACTCTGTGTGACCCCGTAGACGGCAGCCCACCAGGCTCCCCCGTCCCTGAGATTCTCCAGGCACTATACGTAATATTAAAACTGTTTTTGTATGTGTGTGTGTGTGTGTGTTCTTTTATGTATTATTTCTGTGAAAAGTATTATAAACCCACTACATTATAGTACTATACAGCCACTTATGTTAGTTGGGTACCTGGGCTAACGTCCTTTGACTCACGAACAAAGTGGACTTACGAATGCAGTCTCAGAATGAAACTCATTCATATGTAGGGGACTCACTGTATTTAAAGTTCAGTACTTCTCCCAGAGGGAATGCACATTTGGAGGGGGCTTCAGAAATTATCTGTTTCATCTTGTAACTGCAATATTGAATTAGCCTACTCATTTGGCAAAGACTGAGTCAGTCCTCTCTATATCAACCTGGATTCTCATGGAGCAGTATTGTGGACGATAAAAGAAAAAATAATGTAAGCGTGATCAAATGGAAATATTCCTCTCACTTGCCTAATGTTAAAAGTCACTTAGCACTTTGTAAGTTCATGTTGACTCAGCCAAGTGGAATTGGGTTGCAAGAACTTATGAATTCTCCTCACGGGGGAATTCACTACCAAGGGTAAGTGGTCTAAATATAACTTTGATTGGGTCTTGGAACAGAAGAAGGACATTAATGGAAGAACTGCTGAAACCCAAATAAAGCCTGTAGTTTATTTACTAGCATTGTACCAATGTTTTTCTTCATTCTGGTGAATGCACCACGGTTGTGTAGGGTGTCAGAAAGGAGAGAGAAGGACACACACGGGCTTGCTGAAATGCCTTTATGACTTTTGTGTATATCTGAGATTACTCCAAATGATAAGTTATATAAAAATAAGCAAAAACGGTACTGATTTGTCTCATGGAAACTAAGTAGTTGAAATGCCTCCCAAGGAACTGGAACCATAAAAGAAAAATTAAACAATGATGGTCACACACAAAATTTTCACCATCACCAACAACTGAAAAAATGCAAATCCACACAAGCCAGAATGTATTTCCTATGAAATCAGCCAATATAAGAATAACCAATATTGAGCAGATTTGGGGGAAATGAACCTTTATATACTGTGAGGGATATTCATTGAATCATTTTCTTTTTATCGCAGCTAATAGAAAATTCCTCTCAACTGGGAATGGAGGGGACACTTTGGTTCAGGCATTGGGAAAGCTCAAGGTTAGGTCAAACTTCAAGGGAGGCCTGGCCCCAGTGAACAGAAATTCACCTTCTTTCTGCCTCTCCTCTCGGCTTTCTGTGATGTCCACTTTACCCAAAGTTGATTCCTCATACACAACACTTCCAGCCATTTCCACAGCTCTGTTCTTCTTCCTTTCCATCAAGGAGCCAAGAGAATGATTTTCCCAACAGTCCTGGGAAAGTAAATATTTCTCACCTCAGTGACCTAAGTCATGGTCCGTCCACGAATGTTCACTCTGGCCAGAAAGGCGGCTGCACAGAGGGAGCCAATCTCTCCCACACTCTCTGGAGGAGACTGTCAGAGGGATGGCCCGTCAAAGGAAATGGGCAACGCAGGCCAATGAAGGAAGTGTATCCATTAACTGAATTTTTACAGAAGTCTTTTTAAAATAATGGATTTCAAACAAACCCAACTTTTTGTTTTATTTCAAGTAGTCAAAGTTGTACAAAAATAAAAGGAATCATGGACAAGAGATATTCTGGTAATTTTATTCTTTAAAAAAATGTGAAATAATCTAAATTCCCAGCAATAGTATGCTTGTTACATAAGTTACAATTCACTACTTGATGGACTGCCAGGCAACTATTAAATATGATGCTTTCTAAGGGTATTTACTGATAGTGAATAAAAGTCATTCTGTACTGGTAAGTTCAACAAATATTTGATATCTTACCACTTGCTGGGCTTCCCTGGTGGCTCAGACAGTAAAGAATCTGCCTGCACTGCAAGAGACGGGAGTTCAGTCCCCAGGTTGGAAAGATCCTCTGAGAAGGGAATGGCTACCCACTCCAGTATTCTTGTCTGGAGAATTCCAAGGACAGAGGAGCCTGGTTGGGCTACAGTCCATGGGCTCACAAAGACTCAGACACGACCGAGCGACTAACACTTTCGCTTTTTCACTACTGTGTGCCAGATGTAGGGATACACCAATCAACAAAACAAAGAGCCTGATCTACCAAAATTAAAATTTAAAATAATACTATAAGATGAATTTATGACAGATCTTTAAAAACCAACATTTACAGGTGCACACACACAAAAATATCTGCAAATGAACCAACATTTTCATGTATCTGCAGACACAAATATCTATAAAGTTGTACCTCAACATGTTAGCAGTAGTTTTGTTTCGTTTTGTTTTTCTGGTCAGTGGTTTAAAGGGGATTTTTTACATTTCTTTCTGGTCTTTTATTCTATTTTCAGAAGTATCTGCCATAAACATACATTCCCTTTTACAGCCAGAAAGTAAGTAACAAATTTGTTATCTTTTAAAAGAGTGGAGATTGAGTTCTGTTGATATGTTGGCATGCACAGAACACCTGTGAAATGTTTGAGCCTTTCTCTCCACACTCACCACGCTGGTGTTGGGTGGTGAGAGAGGAAATAGAAAAGGGGACATTGAGCTTACATTCTACACTGAGATCTAATTCCATCTAATTCGTTCAAATCAAACGTTTCTTGCACCAAATCGCATGGGGTTTTGTAAATGCGGTGATGAATTGATATTTCCCAAGATAGACTTGCTAGTTTTGGATTTGTATAAAGCCAAGATTGGATGCAAGGAATGAACATCACCTATTCATGTTATCTAAGATGTGATTGCAGAGAAAATGACTCTCACATTTCAGAATTCCCACAGCATGACTTCTGTCCTGTGTTAAAAACAACTCTAACATCGTCTAAGACACTCTGTGTTAACCTTGGTGTGTGAATGCCAAAGCCATTCCCAGGCTAGAGATGTTTTTGGAGTAATTTTCCCATGAGAAAACAAAGCATCTGACTGTGGGTGATATGAAAAAATAAAATTCCACTCTAATAGCCAGCTTTTCTGTTTTAACTCCTCAGGCCCACACCATCAGTGGAGACAATCTTCTTGGCATATATGGGCCAAAGGTAAGTGTTCTGAAGCATAAATCCTTTTTTTTTTTTTTTTATCATTTCTTGACATTTATTTCATAATAAAACCACAAGCTCAAGGTTGTGATGAGCAAAATAGTTAAAGTACAAATATGAAATAAACATTTTAACATTTTTATTGTTTAGTGTTATGAAGTATTATTAATTGTATTTGATAAAATTTACATATTCTGTCATTAAAAATGTAATTTGATCAATGTATACCTCATAAACAGTTCACATGATGCATTCAAGTGAATGTGGTTAACTTTGACCTTTTAGGATTGACCTATTGGTCAAACAATAGTATAAAGATCCCTTGGAATTGTTGAGTGAGGGATGAGTCATTTCAAATTGATTCCCAGGAGTGTCATGATTAAGTTAGTACTCACTTAAATGTTTAACAAAAATCTCTAAAATTCTTTAAGGAAATTCTCAAAGACGTCTTAAAACTGGCCCAGGGGACTTCCCTGATGGTCCAGTGGCTAAGATTCTGTGCTTCTCAGTGCAGGGGGCCCAGGTTAGATTCCTGGTCAGGGAACTAGGCCCCACATGTTACAAAAACACAAACAACTGGCCTAAGATTTATCCCAGAAAGAAGCAAGAACAGTTGGCCACTAGATCTTTGACATTTGTCCTTTCACTATTTTGGGGACATCATTCAAATAATCTTGATTCATCAGAAATAAGTTGCAAGTGCCAGTAATCTTCATGAATAGTGCATACAGTTAAGTTATAAAAGTATCAGAGGCCTCTCATTTCAAAATGGCTTTGCAGATCTTGGGTAATAACATATCTCACTGTATAAAAGCTCCATCGTCATTCCAAATCTATGGACTAGATCCGTAAGTTCCAGCGAGATGCAGCTTTCATTTTCAAGGAGTCAAGGCAGCCCAGTCACCCCGTAAGAGATTTAATTCCTTTTGGAGCAAAGGACTATTATGTGGCAGAGGTCAATGATTGTCTAATGCTTGACCACAGGTGTTTTCTACAGAAAACGAAGTGACTAGAAATATCAGAAATAAACATGCTAAAATTCCTAATCAGATTAATACTTTTATAAGTTTTATACTTAATACATTTTATGACCTCCTCAAATTTTGAAATTTTTATTAGGCCATAATCTCAAATAATATTTGGAGAATTAATGTAAAATTTTTAAAGTCTCTTAAACACCTTCCAAAATCAAGGCTCATAGAACAATGCCAATAATAAGTCTTCAATATAGTTTTTAAATTCTCCTGGAAACCATCCTATCAAGTGTTCAACCATTTAATCTGATATGTAAACACAGGTATATAAAGTCGACACTCAAGGCTCAGTGCCAAGAAATTCACTGAGCAGAACGTTATGAAGATCTTCTAAAGCCTACCACCAACTACAGTGCACAAATGGGCGTTGTAACTGAAAAAAAGGTTCACCCTGGGTCCCAAAATCACAAATTCTCCATCATAGCCATAACATGATGTGCTATTTGGTAACAAAATATACAAATGTTTGGCTTTATAAAAAATAAAATGTTTAAGATCACAAAACAGAATAATAAATTAATCTAGGGGTCCACTAGGGTGAGTGCTGGTCCTACCCTGGCCTTAATCTTTAGGAATTTATACTTTGAGACAGTTCAAGTTAAACTGGAATTTGAGCCTGGAATTAGCAAACCCTGTTATTTATTTATAAAGGGCTTCCCTGGTGGCTCAGATGGGAAAAAATCTGCCTGCAGTGTGGGAGACCAGAATTTGATCCCTCAGTTAGGAACAGCTCCTGGAGAAGGGAATGGCTACCCACTCCAGTAGTCTTGCCTGGAGAATTCCATGAACAGAGGAGCCCAAAACGTATTTACTGCAACACTAGTAAACTAAAACACCAGCATCTTTCAGGACTTCCCTGTCAATCTAGTGGTTAAGACTCTGCCCTTCCACTGCACGGGACAAGGGTTCAACCCCTGGTTGGAGAGCTAAGATCCTGCATGCCCTGCAGTGAAAATAAACCCCCCAAACTTGGATATTTCATGTGTAAGGGCCTTTTTCAAGCCTCTTGAAGGTTCTCCAGCCATATCTGGACAATTATATGTTTTTTGATAAATTAGCTGCAGCCAGCTGAGACTCCTGTCTCTCTCCATGGGGACCTCCTCTCCATCACTACTCTTACACAGGATCATGCTGGAGGGGCTGTGGGCATTCTGAGAACCTGTTGGAGAGGATTTGCAGCTGAACATCCCTCTAGTTTTGGTTTGGTGAGATATATTCATGTGATTTGCAGTGACTCTCAAGTATAGTTAAATACTTGTTAACCATCTCAGTGTACGAGATGGTTATGTATGTATGAGTTAACCACCTCACCCAACATCAAGGCACAAGGGTGAAAGACGCCAAAAAAATGCCCTATGGCATCTGGCACCAGAAATATCTGGATGACAAAGGAGAAACAAAATGATTCATCTTTCCGTAACTCTATGAGCAGATTTCAGATTGATTCATGGATAGTATAATCTAATTATATGGCATGTGGTTTTAAAATATTCCCACAAAAATTTTCAAAACATAAAATCTTAATAACACACAAACTCAAGACAAAAAGAAAAAGGAAAGCTTAGAGTTACTAGTATGAATGTATAGCCAGCCTCACTAAAGGGTAAAACAATGCTTATCTTATGGTAGGTGCCAAAAAGCTATTGTAAATTATTTTTACTGTGCAAGAGTAACATTAAAATATAGGTTTACACCCTTGTCCTAAAGGTTATGCCTTAGAAAATTAACTAGTGCCAATAAGAAGACATTTCTACATCAAGATACTTAAAAGCACACATGCAGAATAGGATAACTCAGCGGAGACGATGCCTGAAAATGTTTTTGATATCAGTAAATTTTTTAATGTTTTCTTACTTTATATACTTATAAAGCACATAGTATGCTAATATTTTCTAGCTAACATTTATATTATTCTAGGCAGTGTTCCAGGCCCTTTGCACGTAAAGACTAATTCTCAAAGAAAATCTACGAGACATATTTGTTGTTGTTCAGTCTCTCAATCATGTCTGACTCTTTGCAACTCCATGGATTGCAGCACCCCAGGCTTCCTTATCCTTTGCTATCTCCAGATGTTTGCTCAAACTCATGTCCACTGAGTTGATGATGCCATTCAACCGTCTCATCTCCTGTCACCACCCCCCCACACACACCCCGCTTCTCCTCCTGCCTTCAATCTTTCCCAGCATCAGGGTCTTTTCCAGTGAATTCGCTCTTTGCTTCAGGTGGACAAAGTGTTGGAGCATCAGTCCTTCCAGTGAATATTCAGGGTTGATTTCCTTTCAGATGGACAAATTATTGCCCCATTATACAGAAGAGGACTTCCCTGGTGACTCAGACGGTAAAGCGTCTGCCTACAATGTGGGAGACCTGGGTTCAGTCCCTGGGTTGGGAAGATCTTCTGGAGAAGGAAATGGCAAACTACTCCAGTATTCTTGCCTGGAAAATCCCATGGATGGAAGAGCCTGGTAGGCTACAGTCCATGGGGTTGCAAAGAGTCGGACACGACTGAGCGAATTCACTCATTCACTCATACAGAAGAGGAAACTGGGTACCTTGCCTTGCTTGGGAGTGTGTGACTAGTACAAAATGGAACTGAACCTGGACACAACTCCTTTCCTTACTAGTATTAACCTTCTCTTTCCTTGTCCCCCCACCGCAGCACCTTCTCCATCTGGAACTAGAAACAAAACTAATAAAGATATGTGATGAAATCAGTAGAAAGTATTCTGATGATGAAAAGGAGACTTTAACAAATTACATCACCCAGAGTCCAAGCTGATATGGAAAAATTCCTTTACCGTCTCCCTTCCTCAAGTGGGTGAATTTCTTCTAGTCTTCCAAGGGATTTGCTTTGTCTTGAGATTTCAGTTTCAGCTCCATTGTTTCCATGGACCTAGTCTCCTGTCCCCACTCAGGATACAATACTCAAGCTCCTGAAATATTGAGACCAAGACTCAAGCCCAGAGCATCGCTTGTAGACTCTCAAAGCTCCAGCATTTAGTTCTGCCTTTGTTTCTGGATCCTAGATACTTCCCTAACTTTCTTTTGAGCTCCTCTAATCTTATGAAACAGAGAAGGCAATGGCACCCCACTCCAGTACTCTTGCTTGGAACATCCATGGACGGAGGAGCCTAGTAGGCCACAGTCCATGGGGTTGCTAAGAGTCGGACATGACTGAGCGGCTTCCCTTTCACTTTTTACTTTCATGCATTGGAGAAGGAAATGGCAACCCACTCCAGTGTTCTTGCCTGGAGAATCCCAGGGATGGGGAAGCCTGGTGGGCTGCTGTCTATGGGGTTGCACAGAGTCGGACGTGACTGAAGCGACTTAGCAGCAGCAGCAGCAGCCTCATGAAAAAACTGCCATTCCTGGCATTTCTGGATGTCCTCCCAGGAGGACTTGTGGCTTTCTACTCTCATGCTTGTGAGAACCCCATCCTCCCCCCTGCTCGTGTGTCCCTCCATCTCCCTGCCTTCCATGGAGCCCCTGCATGACTTGTGATACTCACCTCCCCTATGCAGTCAGGGCACCCGCATGTCACCCCCTCTTTCCCGACAGAGACATTTGCTTTTCTCCTTTCCCCTAGGAAGCGTAGAACAGCTGAGGAAGAACGTGAATTTGGGGAGAGAATTGAAAAGTATCTTTTTTTTTTTAATTTTATTTTATTTTTTAACTTTACAATATTGTATTAGTTTTGCCATATATCAACATGAAAAGTATCTGTTTTGAAAGGCTAACATTGTATTCCTTGTGGCAGAGGCTAAAGGGATACTCTCTGATGCTGCTTCCTCTTCGCCAGTGGCCACCAAGGTGACACTTGCCAGCCATCCTTGAGTTCAGGCTGAGACCAACCATCTGTGCAGTCTTCAGCCCATGGGGTGAGGAAAGGAAAGAACCACACTCTTGGGTCTCCTGTGCAAACCTCCAGCCATGTACTCCACATACAGCCTCCTCTGGTGAATGCTGGCACTTCCCAACAGAAAAAAGCTGACCCCCTGAATTAGTGGCGAAAGGAACTCCACAAAAATGCTGCCTCACTGTCATGAAACTGGATGTTGGCAAAGAACTTTTACTGTGCTAAGCAACTGAGTTTGGAGGGTGGGGTAAGTTTCTGGCATTTGGTATCCAGATGAATATATTACCATCACAGTTATCTGAAACATATTTTTAAGCTGAAATGCTTAAATTTGCTTATATTTGGTAAAGTCAAAACAGTGACCTTATTTGAGTCACTATTAGTTCAGTTCAGTTCAGTCGCTCAGCCGTATCCAACTCTTTGCGACCCCATGAATTACAGCGTGCCAGGCCTCCCTGTCCATCACCAACTCCTGGAGTTCACTCAGACTCACGTCCATCAAGTCAGTGATGTCATTCAGCCATCTCATCCTCTGTTGTCCCCTTCTCCTCCTGCCCCCAATCCCTCCCAGCATCAGAGTCTTTTCCAATGAGTCAACTCTTCGCATGACGTGGCCAAAGTACTGGAGTTTCAGCTTTAGCATCATTCCTTCCAAAGAAATCCCAGGACTGATCTCCTTCAGAATGGACTGGTTGGATCTCCTTGCAGTCCAAGGGACTCTCAAGAGTCTGCTCCAACACTACAGTTCAGTAGCATCAATTCTTCAGCGCTCAGCTTTCTTCACAGTCCAACTCTCACATCCATACATGACCACTGGAAAAACCATAGCCTTGACTAGACAGACCTTTGTTGGCAAAGTAACGTCTCTGCTTTTGAATATGCTATCTAGGTTGGTCATAACTTTTCTTCAAGGAGTAAGCATCTTTTAATTTCATGGCTGCAGTCACCATCTGTAGTGATTTTGGAGCCCAAAAAAATAAAGTCTGACACTGTTTCCACTGTTTCCCCATCTATTTCCCATGAAGTGATGGGAACAGATGCCATGATCTTCATTTTCTGAATGTTGAGTTTTAAGCCAACTTTTTCACTCTCCACCTTCCCTTTCATCAAGAGGCTTTTTAGTTCCTCTTCACTTCCTGCCATAAGGGTGGTGTCATCTGCATATCTGAGGTTATTGAGATTTCTCCCAGCAATCTTGATTCCAGCTTGTGTTTCTTCCAGCCCAGCATTTCTCATGATGTACTCTGCATAGAAGTTAAATAAGCAGGATGACAATATACAGCCTGGACATACTCCTTTTCCTATTTGGAACCAGTCTGTTGTTACATGTCCAGTTCTACTGTTGCTTCCTGACCTGCATACAAATTTCTCAAGAGGCAGGTCAGGTGGTCTGGTATTCCCATCTCTTGAAGAATTTTCCACAGTTTATTGTGATCCACACAGTCAAAGGCTTTGGCATAGTCAATAAAGCAGAAATAGATGTTTTCCTGGAACTCTCTTGCTTTTTCGATGATCCAGCGGATGTTGGCAATTTGGTCTCTGGTTCCTCTGCCTTTTCTAAAACCAGCTTTAACAACTGGAAGTTCACGATTCACATATTGCTGAAGCCTGGCTTGGAGAATTTTGAGCATTAGTTTACTAGTGTGTGAGATGAGTGCAATTGTGTGGTAGTTTGAGCATTCTTTGGCATTGCGTTTCTTTGGGATTGGAATGAAAACTGACCTTTTCCAGTCCTGCGGCCACTGCTGAGTTTTCCAAATTTGCTGGCATATTGAGTGCAGCACTTTCACAGCATCATCTTTCAGGATTTGAAATAGCTCAATAGAGTCACTATTATGTTCATGATTAAACTGAAAAATGCATTTGTAGATTCTTATTTGTAAGTTTAGGTGTAAGTTTCAATTTCCTGATTGTTTATTTCAAGTAAGACGTCCAAGGGAGAAGGAAATGGCAACCCACTCCAGTATTCTTGGCTGGAGAATCCCTTGGATGGAGGAGCCTGGTGGGCTGCTGTCCATGGGGTTGCACAGAATGGGACACGACTGAAGTGACTGAGCAAGACATCCAAATGCTGATGATAATATTTCTGGTAACTGTACATTTGTTTAAGCAATAGCAACCTCTGAAATGTTCATGAAAAGACAGAAAGGCATCTAGAAAATACAGACAGGCATCTCCATAGCCACACTTCTTAGCCCTTCTAAAACTCAGGTGGGCCCTACAAGTGAGTGGGGTTCCCTTCTCTGAAAGCAGAATTCATCCTTCATAACATGTTTACATGTATAAGTTGAAATCATCCTTCATAAGGTGTTCACATATTATAATAACTAGAATTAATTAGCTCGGAAAATCTATTTATGGATAAGAAAGAGTTTGAATCCCAAATGCAAACTATTATATAGACTTCATTTACCTGTTCTCACGTATCACGAGGCCATGGCAGCTGTGGGAAAGTGATGTCACATTTTGACGTTGCTGACAATTGTATTTTATCCCTTTGCAAAGCTTTCTTAGACTCTTATAATGTGAGAGGATTTTCTAACTGGGAGGGAATGTCAAGAATACAGAAACGAAGGGGAGGGGTAAAGTAGGAGTTTGAGAGTAACATATGCTATGTGTAAAATACATAAACAGAGAAATATATTCAGTACCTGTTAATAGCCTACAGTGGCTGAATGAAAAAGAATAGACTCATATATATAGCTGAATCATGTTGCTGTACGCCTGAAACTAACACAGCATTGTAAATCAACTATGCTTCAGTAAAATAAATAAATGAATACAGAAACAAAGCATCGCTAGATTAACTGTTGTGCTCACAACTTCAGAGAAGCTGACAGCAAATCTGAAAACAGACTAATTCTTACTCCTCCATCTCTCTCCAGCTTTATGTCTCATTAAAGATCTTCCTATTTTGAAATAAATCTCAAAAGTTTATAACTAATTTTTTTTCTGCTGTTTGAAACATACACACATAATTTTCATGCTTGAGAGCAACTTTAGTCTAGAGTCAAAATGTCTTGCATATATTCTACTTTTGTGAATTTCTAAATAAAAATAAGAATTCCCTTAGGGACTTCCCTGATGGCCCAGTGGGTAAGACTCCTCACTCCAAGCACAGGGGGCCTGGGCTCGATCTCCAGTCAAGGATTTAAATCCCACATGCCGCAATTAAGACCCAGTACAGGCAAATTAAAAAAAATATATTTTTTTTTGAGAAAAAGAATTCCCTTAAATATATTCTTGTAGAAAATGCTAAGTCTCATTTTCTGATAAAATTCCAGAGCCATCAAGTTTTTAAATTTAGTGATGAAGTTTCCAATTGTTCTTACTTTTTTTTATAGCAAAAGTGTGGTATTATTAGGATGAAATGTGAGTTTCCAAATAATCATAATAACAAGAAACAAGCTGGATTTTGCAAGCCAACTCTTGTGGAAGTTCTTTTTGATGAGAGTTTCAAGTTAGAATCCTCAAAGCTCACTCACACTCAGAAGCTGTTTGTCATCTGAATGTAATTTTCCTAGAGTTCAATAAACTGCAAATTGCTTGGCTGCAAAATAAATGACTTCAGCTATTTTAGTATTAAATCAACATATGTTTACATCAGTTTTGAGTTTCTGTTGATAAGGCTAGCCAAGCAATGAAAATACCTTCAATATGACAGAAATAAGTGTTTCTGGATTTATACAATTCTATGGACTAAGCTAACTTGAAACATCAAATATCATTAGCTCAATGATCACTTGAAGGATTTTTGTCAGACAGGACTCTTCTTAGTTTCCCGTCTCTAGGGACGACTGTCTTTTGTTGCCTGATGTCCAGTATCTTGAAAACTTTTATGTCATACATTTTGTCTATATTTTTCTTATTGATGTTTTCAAAATGGGGTGGGGAAGAGGGGGATAAATATGGTCCTTATTAGTCCTCCTAGGCTGGAAGCAGAGTGATTGAACTGATTTTAACAAAGGAGCATTCATGAAACCTTTGTGGAAGAAGGAAAACCTGAGTTGAGATAATTATAGATGCTGACATGCCAGGCTCTGTGGAATAGCATGAAAAACAGTGAATAAAATTTACCTGATTTACTGTTTAATCAGGAAAATGGATTTAGTCTGCTCTAGAAATGTTGGGGAAATTGATCATCTTACTTATCAGGCAGCTTAAGGTAATCTTTGCTGCAAAAACAAAGAAACCCTCAAATTCCACTTACTTCTCTGTGCTAGGATCCAGGCTGACAAAGTACCCTCTATTTGGAGCATAGCTAGTCTAACAGCAGAGGCAAATCTGAAGGTTCCGACATTGCAAAAGGTTGTACAGCTTCTTCTCAGATATGACTCACATGATGTTTATTCATATTTTATTGATCAAAACTAGTCCCATATCTATTCTCATCCGGATATAGGTCCCTGTAAGGGAGGGTCCATATATATACATTTCCTGAATACTTTCAACAATCATAAAATCTCTCATGCTTAACAGAAATGAAACTAGTGATTCTTAATCTACCTTGAATTCTGGTGATATCTTCTTAGAAAAATACACATATGTAACAAACATGAATATTTTTCCATACACTATTCTAGGCCTTGTGAAACCCCTGTAAGTGTCCCCAAGGACCAGAGGCCAGAGACTGTAGGTTAAGAGCCCCTGATTATATACCTTTGATGTCTATAGCTCTGGGGCCAAAAGAAATCTTAGGTTGCTGTAAATTTTATAGAATTAGAAGGTCGTATTTTGAGAAAACCAGAATGTACTGTGATTCTGTTGACTATAAATCCTAATCTGTTTGTAAACATATGAAGATATGTCATAGAATATAAATGAATATATTAAACATTTGTAAATCATGAAAATGACAAAGTCTTCGAATCTGCCATGATTTATACTCCATTTTCAGAAATCTTCGTTGACCCATTTTAAAAAAACTATTCTTTAGCCTGAAGCCAGTCTACTAAACTTTATCTGAACTTCTAACTCAGTCATTTGATCTGGCCTGTAAGAATAACAGAACACCTGTTGGTCAAGAAGTGTTACTTCTGTACTTTTAAGAGATCTGCCCAGATGTCAGACTGTAAGCCTGCACAAGCTCCATTAAAAGTCAGAGAAGACCATTATAATATTGAAATAAGAATCAAAGAAGTATTTTTTCATTTCAGTTTTGAAGACCGGAAAACAGAATAAACCAAGAACAAGAAACACCAAGAAAACTCAAAGAGTAGATTATTTCTGTTTAAGACAATTTTATCCATCTCATTTTGTATGTGAGACGTGTATTTTTGTTGTTTATACTGATAGTCTTGGTAATGTACATGAAAATGGCTGAGAAAATGCTTTGATTAAAGAAAAGAACATCGTTTTTATGTTTGCAATATTTAGTTAGATTCAGTTAGTTTAAAAATTATAATTTTGTACTTAAAAATAATAAAATATATACAAATAGATTTTCTTAGATTTTTTTTGAACAATGCAAGACTGAAATAAGATACAATAAGAAGATGAAAGACCACTGTTATGATCAATCCATCATTGATAATGGAAAAATTCTAGGAGATTTGATCCAACATCTGCTGGATCATTGAAAAAGCAAGAGAGTTCCAGAAAAACATCTACTTTTGCTTTATTGACTACACCAAAGCCTTTGACCTTGTGGATCACAACAAACTGGGAAAAGGCTTCAAGAGATGGGAATATCAGACCACCTGACCTGTCTCCTGAGAAATCTGTATGCAGGACAAGAAGCAACAGTTAGAACTGGACGTGGAACAACAGACTTGTTCCAAATTGGGAAAGGAATACTTCAAGGTTGTATATTGTCACCCTGCTTATTTAACTTATATGCACAGTACATCATGCGAAATGCCAGGCTGGATGAAGCACAAGCTGAAATCAAGGTTGCTGGGAGAAATATCAATAACCTAAAATACGCAGATGATACCACCCTTATGACAGAGAGCAAAGAAGAACTAAGGAGCCGCTGGATGAAAGTGAAAGAGGAGAGTGAAAAAATTGGCTTAAAACTCAACATTCAGAAAACTAAGCCCATGGCATCTGATCCTGTCACTTCATGGCAAACAGATGGGGGAAAAACAGAAACAGTGACAGACTGTTTTGGGGGGCTCCAAAATCACTGCAGATGGTGACTGCAGCCAAGAAATTAAAAGATGGTTGCTCCTTGGAAGAAAAGCTATGACCAACCTAGACACCATACTAAAAGCAGAGACATTACTTTACTGACAAAGATCCATTTAGTCAGAGCTATGGGTTTTCCAGTAGTCATGTATGGATGTGAGAGCTGGACTATAAAGAACTCTGAGTCCTGAGGAATTGACGCTTTTAAACTGTGGGGTTGGAGAAGACTCTTGAGAGTCCCTTCGACTGCAAGGAGATCCAACCAGTCTATCCTAAAGGAAATCAATCCTGAATATTCATTGGAAGGACTGATGCTGAAGTTGAAACTCCTATACTTTGGCCACCTGATGCAGAGAACTGACTCATTGGAAAAGACCCTGATGCTGAGAAAGATTGAAGGCGGGAGGAGAATGGGACTACAGAGGATGAGATGGTTGGATGGCATCACTGATGAGATGGACATGAGTTTGAGTAAGCTCTGGAAGTTGGTGATGGACAGGGAAGCCTGGCTTGCTGTGGTCCATGGGGTCACAAAGAGTCAGACATGACTGAGCGACTGAAACTGAACTGACTGAAAGGATTTGATTTACAAAGAAACTATTTTCAAAAGAGTAGGCAGAGTATAAAGGAAGAAGAGGAACATTATGGCATTAGCCCGTTTACCTCCTCAAAAAAAGAAAAAGAAAATAAAAGAAAAAAAGTTCAGATTCAGTGGTGAGAGGACACAGGACCAGAATCTTCAAGGGAAACCTGCCTGAGGAAGGGAAATGACCTGTGGAAAGTCACCAGCATCTCAAGATGATCCCCCCAGACAGGAAAGAGTCAGAGCTGACCTCACTGTACCTCCCTGTGACCCACTGGGGCTCCTGTTGGTAAAATCAGCTAGAAGAAGAAAGAGGTCAAGGAAATCATTAATGATAGGAGTAGGTCTCAAGGAGAGACCAGGAGGAAACTGCAGTAAAGTAGGTAAGTACAGAAATGAATGGTCTTGAGAAAATGAAACAATATGATCATATGAGTGAACTCTTATAGCATTAAATCTTGTTTCATCATTATCTTTCTCTACTCCTCCCATGAAGGTGGGTAAGGAGGGGAACTGGCTTCCTTAGAGATGAATGGTTTCAAACATCTACAGACTTCTCAAGGCAAGTGTCACATCTTATAAATCTTTTTGTCCTAAGCAACATCACACACTTAGCACATGATAAATATTTATCAAATTAATTGACTGAATAAGTGAGCAAATCATGTTTAAGTGGGAAGCAATAAATAAATGCCAACAGTCAAAGTGGAAATCTGTATAACAGCTTGTTCATCCTAAGTGGAACTCCTTTGGTGGTCTCCCGTAAACTTGGGTGAAACTGAGATATTTTAATTCTGTGACACTCTGATCTTGGTATCAAAATTATTCCTTTAGGAAAACACATACAATTCTCTGCATATCTAAACATACAACAGGCCCTATGTTTCCAATTTATTTTATGGTGAGATGGCTCTCAAATATATCATCACAAATTCCTCCAGTTTTCTTTGGGTGTTATATGGTAACATATTCATCTCTAAATGAAAACAGTAAGATTTATTGAAATGAAGCAGGACTCATGGGGGCCACCCCAGAGAAATAAATCTCAGCAGTTTCAGAAGAGCCAGGGGAGCTTTATTCTTTTGGGCTCAGCGTGGCTCACCCAGAGAGCAATCCTCTCTAAATAGCAGAAGGAAAACCCAAGTCCCTTAGAGACGAGTAGCTAAATCCATTTCCAAATCAGTTCTCACTTGACTGGATATGCTGCTCCCTGTGTACCTCACTCTCAGAAAGTCTATTTCCTCGGACTAATTATGAAGCCATTCTTTCTGTCCTTCTCTTTTCCTCCTCCTTCCTCCTACACCAGTGATGGAGTGGGTAGCCATTCCCTTTTCTCCAGGGGATCTTTCTAAGCCAGGGATTGAACCTGGGTCTCCCATAATGCAGGCAGATTGTTTCCATCTGAACCACCAGGGAAACCCCATACTCGTATTACCAAGTTTAAATTCATTCTGCTCACCTCATAACAGTCAAATATAAACCCAGACCAACTGGGAGATCAGCTGTTGGAGCAAGGAATAGGAACTTTATAAAGAAAGTCAGCAGATGTAGAAAATGGTAGACTAATGTCTAAGAGAACCATCTTCCCTGAGTTAAAATTCCAGCTTATTTTATACTAAAACAGGAAGGGGTATGATTGGTTGTTGCAAACTCCTTGTTGCCAGAATCTTTTATTCTTGAGCTGTCCCTATAGGTCAGGTCATGAGGTTCCAGTAAACCTCAAACAAGACAAATGTTATTCTTAAAACTCAACATTCAAAAAACTATGATCATGGCATCTGGTCCCATCACTTCATGGGAAATAGATGGGGGAAACATGGAAATCATGAAAAATTTTATTTCTTGGGCTCCAAAATCACTGTGGATGATGACTGAAGCCACGAAAATAAAAGACACTTTCTCCTTGGAAGAAAAGCTATGACCAACCTAGACAGTGTATTAAAAAGAGACATTACTTTACTGACAAAGGTCTGTCTAGTCAAAGCTATGGTTTCTCTAGTGGTCATGTATGGATGTGAGAATAGGACCATAAAGAAGGCTGAGCACCAAAGAATTGATAGTTTTGAATTGAGTTACTGGAGAAAATTCTTGAGAGTCCCTTGAACAGCAAGAAGATCAAACCAGTCAATCCTAAATATCAGTCCTGAATATTCATTGGAAGGACTGATGCTGAAGCTGAAACTCCAATGTTGTGGTCACCCAATGCAAAAGCTCAACATTCAGAAAATGAAGATCATGGCATCCGGTCCCACCACTTCATGGGAAATAGATGGGGAAACAGTGGAAACAGTGTCAGACTTTATTTTTCTGGGCTCCAAAATCACTGCGGATGGTGACTGCAGCCATGAAATTAAAAGACGCTTACTCCTTGGAAGGAAAGTTATGACCAACTTAGATAGCATGTTCAAAAGCAGAGACATTACTTTGCCAACAAAGGTCCGTCTAGTCAAGGCTATGGTTTTTCCTGTGGTTATGTATGGATGTGAGAGTTGGACTGTGAAGAAGGCTGAGCGCCGAAGAATTGATGCTTTTGAACTGTGGTGTTGAAGAAGACTCTTGAGAGTCCCTTGGACTGCAAGGAGATCCAACCAGTCCATTCTGAAGGAGATCAGCCCTGGGATTTCTTTGGAAGGAATGATGCTAAAGCTGAAACTCCAGTACTTTGGCCACCTCATGCGAAGAGTTGACTCATTGGAAAAGACTCTGATGCTGGGAGGGATTGGGGGCAGGAGGAGAAGGGGACACCAGAGGATGAGATGGCTGGATGGCATCACTGACTCGATGGATGTGAGTCTCAGTGAACTCCGGGAGTTGGTGATGGACAGGGAGGCCTGGCGTGCTGCGATTCATGGGGTTGCAAAGACACGACTGAGCGACTGATCTGATCTGATCTGATCTGATGCAAGAGAGCCAACTCATTGGAAAAGACCCTAATGCTGGGAAAGATTGAAGACAAGAGGACAAGGGGATGACAGAGGATGAGATGATTGGATGGTATCACTGACTCAATGGACACGAGTTTGAGCAAACTCTGGGAGATGATGATGGACAGGGAAGCCTGTTGTGCTGCAGTCCATGGGGTCGCAAAGAGTTGGACACGACTTAGTGACTGAACAACAGCAATAACATTCTTTGTTCTGCAACATTTTATCTCTGTATGAATGGGAAGATGTTATACCTTTAAAGATCAGAGCCTTGAGAACAGTCTATCCTGTATATTTCAGTCTATAGGCACCATTCTTTTACAAAAGTTGTACAGCCAGCATGACAGACAGCAGAGCACAAAGGTTAAAGTACAAGAAACAGATCCAACAGGGGGTCAGATGTATTTTTCCCTATTATACTAGAAGACATCTGTAAAACAGTAAAACACCCCAAGTGACACAGGTAATTATACAGAGAAAGAAGAGGGCAACAAGTAAATGTACAATTTACCAGCTTTTTATAGACTTTCTAATAGAACCTGAGGGGGATTTGTTCAAAGTTTATGCATTCTACCTTGAGTGTAGGTATTACAGAAATATTACATATCTAATAGATGGTGGAGGAGGAAATTGAAGAGAACAGAGGGAGGGATGGAAGGAAGAGGGGAGAGAGAGACTTCAACTTATCCATTCATAACTGTTGAGTCAAACTCTTCACATCAAAAGTGAAAGTGCTAGTCACTCAGTCGTGTCCAGCTCTTTGTGACCCCATGGACCATATCCCACCAGGCCCCTCTGTCCATGGGATTCTCCAGGTAAGAAGACTGGAGTGGGTTGCCATTTCTTTCTCCAGGGGATCTTCCCACCCAGGGATTGAATCTGGGTTTCCCTGCATTGTGGGCAGATTCTTTACAATCTGGTCACCAGGGGAGGAGCATCACATCAAAGTAACAACAACAAAACAAAAAAATGGAATAAATCTGTAAGAGAGACCATGTGTGTCACCCCAAATCTTTCAGAACCTTAGGTAGATAATACTGTTAGGAACTTTAAACTGGAGAGGAAAAGGACAAGAAAGGAAAAGGGGCTTTTATAATGCAGGAATATTATATTGACTTAGGTGAACTGTTAAGATGAAAACAAAGCAATGTACATAAAAAGATGTGTTGTTGCTGTTCAGTCGCTAAGTTGTGTCTGACCTTTTGCAGCACACCAGGCTTCCCTGTCCTTCACTATCTCCTGGAGTTTGCTCAAACTCATGTTTATTGAGTCAATGATGCTACCTAATAATCTCATCCTTGGTCTCCCTCTTCTCCTTTTGACTTCAATCTTTTCTAGCACCAGGGTATTTTTCAATGAGTCAACTCTTCCCATCCGGTGGCCAAAGTATTGGAGCTTCAGCTTCAGCATCAGTCCTTCCAATGAGCATTCAGAGTTGATTTCCTTTAGGATTGACTAGTTTGATCCCCTTGGAGTCCAAGGGACTCTAAGAGTCTTCTCCAGCATAACAATTCAAAAGCATTTCATTGAGTTATGCAAGCCCCTTTGCCACGACAAGATGTGACCTCCATGTAAAGAAAGATCACAGGTTTTTCAGCCACTATGCAGGTTTCAGTTGTAGCTATGACTCAAAATGTGTCTTTGTCAAAGAAAAACAGTATTCTGATCAGTTACACAATTAAGTGTTCATAGATGAACTAAAAACAATTACTGAGAAGAAGCTTCTCTTGGAAAGGAGATAATTTCTTCTGTGGTTGCTCAGTAATAAGATATTGTGTGATGCAGAGGGAAAAAAAAACAAACAATAAGTTGAAGATATTGGTAGATGCAATCTGTAAGAATCTTCCAACTCTTCCAGAGTGTTCTAAGAACTCTGAAGTCTAGGAGGTTACTTCTTTAAATTAAAACATTCATCTTTTCAAGGCTGCTTTCAATTATCAGCCAGCACACAGCTAAGACTCCTACAAAGCAATTCAGTACAATTCATTATCAAAAGTTACATTTTGACAACTAGTTTATTTAGTGGTCATAATATGAAATTTAAAGGTTTGAAGCTAGACATTCATTGGATGATTGAGGTTTGGGAATTTAATGGCATAACATTTTAGCTTTATTTTTAAAATATTTTCTAACATGTCCACGTCTTAGGACTTATTAGATGATAAATGGGCAGAACCTAGTGAAAAATTGAAGAAATACAATAAGACTATCAAAGCAGGAAAGAATTAGATAGCACATATTCTAGCCTCAGAGAAACATGAAGCAATTAAAAAGTTTAAACTGAGGAATATATGGCCTGAACTATTATGTTTATATTGTTTTCAGTCTATTGGCTCATGTGCTAAACTACAAATTTTTTAAGGGCAATGGCGGCAGGGATTCATCTTTTTTCTTTTTCCACCCTCAGTCAACTAAAATAGTGCCTGATATAGGAAACTTGCTGAACTAACCAAATAACTTAGTGGTTGATTGTAGTACTTTTGAGGGCAGGTGGTGGACATCACCCGGTAGACATGGCCTCTGCCTCCTGGTGCTCATACCCTGTGGAATCCTGTTTATTTGAGTGTAGACAGAGCCTGTGACTTGTTTCTAACCAACAAAATTCACCAAATGTGATGGAAATTCGTTTCCATGCTTAGGTGGATAAGATGAGAACTTCCATCTTGCTAGCAGACTATGTAGCTTTCCTGACTTGTATCCTGTGGTAGACAAAATGCTGTATTGGAGAGATCCACATGGTGAGGAATTGTGACTTATCCACATGATAAGTCAGTTTCTTCTTTCTCAGTCAAGCCTTTGGAGGGGACTCCCAGCTTGGCTGGCATCTTGACTACAGTCTCGTGTGAAACCCTGAAGCAGAGAACCCAGTGAAGCCACACCCAGACTCCTGAGATCCACAGAAACTATGCAGTAATGCATGTGTGTTGTTTGAAGTCACTGTATTTATAACAATTTATTATAGGACAATAGATATATAGTATTATGAGGTGGTCCTCATTCTACTCTGAGGACGTCTTTTCCCTGCAGATGTGGGTGTTCACAGGTCATATTTGGGCTAAGACACCAGGTACTTTGGCCACAATATTAGCTAATCCATGGGTCATCTCCTGACCTCAACTGGGCCATTTAGAATCTGTCTCCCAAGAAATCAACAGTTGGAAAAGAGAGAAAATGGCACACTGCCACTGCCACTCGAGAAAAAAGATTGAAATGACATACTTTGGTGAGGGTACAAGTCAATAATTGTATCTCTGTCAATGGCAATAGCAAAGTGGATGAATTTCAAAGAATCTCCTACAGATTTAGCCAAAAAGCTAGATTTCATCTATACAAATTTTTAAATCATAATTCAGGTGTGAAAAAATATAATTTCAAAACTTCTTAGTCCCATAAACATAGCCTTTCACTTTATATTAAGAGAATTGAGTTAAATTTGTGGAATATATATATATATATAGTCAAGAATTTGCATTGTGGAAACTGGAGAATACAGGACATCATCCCTAATCATGAGATAGTGGTTAAAGAAAGTGATCAGTGATCAGAGTTTCAGCTGGAAGTGAAGGAGATTAAAATTACTTGTAATTTTGAAAGAATGTATAGAAAATACACAGATTTCTTCTTTCTTTCAGGAAATAGAAACTAAAGAAAGAATAAAGTGTGATAAAAATTTGCTTTTCTATTTGTAAAATAAAAAGATTAGAAAGAATGTGTTCCTAACCTCCCAGCCTCCTTTGAAGATATAACTGTTTCAGTTCAGTTCAGTTCAGTCGCTCAGTCGTGTCCGACTCTTTGCCACCTATAACTGTTTAGGACCCTACAAAGAAGGAAAAAAAAAAAATGAAAAAATGAAAGCGAGGAAACTCACTTATCTATATTGCTGCCACTCCATCCTCCTCCAGAAGAGGACAGCACTAAGGAAGAGGACAGAAGACAGCAAGCCTTCTCATTGAATATCATAAATAAACCACATTAAAAGAAAGACATTTGGATACAAGAAACACTCAGATAAAACATTTAGAAAGCTATTTGTTGGCAAAATCAAAGGTACAGCTTGAATTATTATTTATCATGATTTATCGGTAGTCCCGCATCATCCATCAACACAATTACTAATACTACAGGAAAATCACCAACAATCTAATGAGGCCTTAAATTAACCTCAGTTTCCTTTCTAAAAGAAGCAGCTTTCTGGGCTCACAATGAGGCATAAAGTGATACTCAAAACATCAGTGTTAATTCAAGCCGCCAGGAGGCAGCAGTCACTCCAACTCTAGAGGCTGGAATCTGATTAGCATGACATTCCTGGCTTGGTGATGAGAGCATGGAAATTTGAATAGCCACTCTCCTTGTCTTAAATGTGTATGTATTATCATAAGAAATGGAGAAACTGACTTGTAAAGTTGAAATAAGATGCAAGATTGTTTTTCTGTGTGGTCTTTCTTCTTGGCATCTAATTCAAACTCTTTGCAAAGTCTACCAAAAACATAGCAAGAACAATGGTGATCTCTGAATTATTTCAACCTCTTCTTTTTTCACCCCTCAGGCTGTACACAGACGTAACCACCGAAATCTAAATTATACCCTTAATTGTGAAAAGGATGCCTTACAAAAAGTCTCGTGTGTGGATTTATGGTAGAATTTGACCCAATATCCTGTTTTAGGCAGGTCCAGTTTTGTTTGTTTGTCACATTTTTTCTGGTTCAATAGGGAAGCCTGGCATGCCGTAGTCCATGGGGTTGCAAAGAGTTGGACGTGACTTAGTGACTGAACAATAAATGTTAGTATATTCTGGGGGGGGGGGGGGGGTGGGGGGGACAAAAACGTAGGGTTATACAAAACATTTTGAAAATAGGAGACATTAAGAATTTTTCCATTCAGGGATATTTGTCTATAGTGTGTGGACTTGTATATACTTTAATATTCACTAGATCATGTTTATGCAAATATACTTTGTTGATGTTCAGTCACTAAGTTGTGTCCAACTCTTTGCAACCCCATGGACTGTAGCCCCCCAGGTTCCTCTGTCCATGGAATTCTCAAGGCAGGAATACTGGAGCAGATAGCTTTTCCTGTCTCCAGGGGATCTTCCTGATCCAGAGATTGAACCCAGGTCTCTCACATTGAAACTGGGTCTCCTGCATTGCTGGATGAATCACAAGCTGGAATCAAGAATCCTGGGAGAAATATCAACAACCTCAAATATGCAGTTGGTACCACTTTAATGACAAGAAGTGAACAGGAACTAAAGAGCCTCTTGATGAAAGTGGAAGAGGAGAGTGAAAAAGTTGGCTTAAAACTCAACATTCAAAAAGCTATGATCATGGCATCTGGTCCCATCACTTCATGGCAAATAGATGGGAAAAAATGGAAATAGTGACAAATGTTATTTCTTGGGCTCCAAAATCACTGTGGATAGTGACTGTAGCCATGAAAATAAAAGACATTTGCTCCTTTGAAGAAAAGTTATGACTAACCTAGACAGTGTATTAAAAAGCGGAGACATCATTTTGGCAATGGAGGTCCTTATAGCAAAAGCTGTGGTTTTTTCAATAATCATGTATGGATGTGAAAGTTGGACCATAAAGAAGGCTGAACACCGAAAAACTGATGCTTTCAAACTGTGGTGCTAGAGAAGACTCTTGAGAGTCTTTTGGTCAGCAGGGAGATCAAACTGGTCAATCCTAAAGGAAATCAGTCCTGAATATTCATTGGAAGGACTGATGCTGAAGCTGACGCTCTAATACTTTGGCCATGTGATGCAAAGAGCCAACTCTTTGGAAAAAACTCTGATACTGGAAAAGATTGAGAGCAAGAGGAGAAGGGGGCTGGTGACAGAAAATGAGATGGTTGGATGACATTACTGACTCATTGGACTTGAGTTTGAGCAGACTCAGGGAGATACTGAAGGATAGGGAATCTTGTCATGCTGTAGTCCATGGGGTTGCAGAGTTGGACACAGCTTAGTGACTGAACAACAACTCCTGCATTGCAGGCAGATTCTTTACCATCTGTACCACCAAGTAAACCTAAAGGTTGTAGGGTACCCAGTTATTTAAGACATATGTTGTTAAAATAACTCCAGAAGAGAAATTTATTTCAAGAGCAAAGTTATTTCAAGCAAACTTATTTCAAGAGCAAAAGAAAGAAGAGTAAGTCCCCTACATATGAACCTCCAAGTTGCGAACTTTCAAAGATGTGAATGTACATTCACACACCCAATCATGCAAGTGAGTTCCTGTACATTGTCACATGCATGCATGCATCTTCTACGAGTCGTTGTACTTTTGTGTACAGTACTGTACACAGTCCCGAAGTACAGTGTCTTATTTCAAGCCCAAGATGTCCGGAAGCAAGCATAAAAGCAACAGTGATATAGCTAGCATTGGCATGATGAGAAAGAAAGAACTACTACCCAGACATCGCTGGATCAGTTTTTCAAGAGGGTAGATAGAGCTGAAGCCAGCAAGGAACAGAACCTGTGTTATCAACGTCAGGTGAGTGAAACTGCAGCTTGCCCACCATCTCCCGTTTCTGACAGTCTTTCAGCTCTACTGTTTCTCTGTCTCCTCTCCTTCCTCCTAGTTAGTAACTCTTCTTGACTGTTCACTTGATGCCAGGTCTCAGATGCCAGTTGTTATACAATGCTACTGCACTTGTCAAGGTACTGTACTGTAAAATTAAAAATGTTTTCTTTATTTTGTGTGTTTGCCTTTTATGTATTTGTGTGAAAAGTATTATAAACCTATTACAGTACAGTACTATATAGCCAATTGTGTTATCTGGGTACCTAGGCTAACTTTGATGGACTTTGAATTGAACTAACAAAGGCACTCATACAATGGAACTTGTTCATATATAGGGTACTTACGGTATTCAAGGAATACACATATAATTCAGGTGTAGAAACTGTGAGTCAGAATCCTGAACTTTAAGAAAAAAATTAACATTTTTATCAATGAAATAATTATGCTTGGGGGTGGGACTGTGTGGATCACAATAAACTATGGAAAATTCTGAAAGAGATGGGAATACCAGACCACCTGACCTGCCTCTTGAGAAACATGTATGCAGGTCAGGAAGCAACAGTTAGAACTGGACATGGAACAACAGACTGGTTCCAAATAGGGAAAGGAGTACGTCAAAGCTGTATATTGTCACCCTGCTTATTTAACTTATATGCAGAGTACATCATGAGAAATGCCGAGCTGGAAGAAGCACAAGCTGGAATCAAGATTTCTGGGAGAAATATCAATAACCTCAGATATGCAGATGACACCACTTTTATGGCAGAAAGCAAAGAACTAAAGAGCCTCTTGATGCAAGTGAAAGAGGAGAGTGAAAAAGTTAGCTTAAAGCTCAACATCAGAAAACTAAGATCATGGCATCTGGTCCCATCTCTTCATGGCAAATAGATGGAGAAACAGTGGAAACAGTGGCTGACTTTATTTTTTGGGGCTCCAAAATCACTTCAGATGTTGATTGCAGCCATGAAATTAAAAGATGCTTTATCCTTGGAAGGAAAGTTATGACCAACCTAGACAGCATATTCAAAAGCAGAGACATTACTTTGTCAACAAAGATCCATCTAGTCAAGGCTACGGTTTTGCCAGTAGTCATGCATGGATGTGAGAGTTGGACTATAAAGAAAGTTGAGCTCTGAAGAATTGATGCTTTTGAACTGTGGTGTTGGAGAAGACTCTTGAGAGTCCCTTGGACTGCAAGGAGATCCAACCAGTCCATCCTAAGGGAGATCAGTTCTGGGTGTTCATTGGAAGGACTGATGTTGAAGATCAAACTCCAATATTTTGGCCACCTGATGTGAAGAGCTGACTCATTTGAAAGAACCCTGATGCTGGGAAACATTGAGAGCGGGAGGAGAAGGGGACAACAGAGGATGAGATGGTTGGATGGCATCACCAACTCAACGGACATGAGCGTGGGTAGACTCCGGGAGTTGGTGATGGACAGGGAGGCCTGGCATGCTGCAGTTCGTGGGATCACAAAGAGTCGGACACGACTGAGCGACTGAACTGAACTGATAGTACGATACAACAAAAGTTGTTTGATTTATAGAAAACATTCATAGAGCCTGAAACAAAATACCTAAGCCACTTATATAACAGTGAAAACTACTGTGTAGCAAATATAAACATATTAGACTACAGTAGAAAGATAAGGAATTAGACAAGCTCTGGCTTTGACTCAAGTATTAATTCCAAATAACAGAAACCATCTGAGACACTTTGTGGAGAGTGAGTTATGGACCACAGCTGCATTCAGTAGGACAAATACTGGTGCTGAATCCAGGCTTTGTACACCAACACCAAATTAAATTTCAGAGACTGAGTTTTGGGTGAAGTTGCAAAGAATAGCTTTATTGCTTTGCCAGGTAAAGGGAGCTAGAGCAGGCTAATGCCCTCAAAACTGTGTCCCAGCCTGGAGAGGGTAGTGAGGAGTTTTACAGTCAGAGTCCAAAGAGGGCATGATTAGCTTGTGGATGTTTTTCTGATTGGTTGGTGGTGAAGCAGGGGAGTCAGTATCATCAACCTTCTGGTTCTAATAGTTTTGGGGCCTGTGTTATTGTGGGCAGACTACAGTTAACTTTTACAACTGGGTGGAAGTTTCAGTATCTGCAAAACAGTTCAAAACTATTTTTATGTGTATCCCTTGAGGGGGAACAAGGACCCTGTCCCAAGGCTGCACTATTATTTCTTGACTGCTCTTCCCTTGTCTCTGAATCTGCTCCCTTCTCTGATTAGCAATTACTTGAACCTGCCCTTTGGAACTCAGGAAAGGTCATGGAGGCTGGATGAAGCTTGTGTTCCTGTACCTGCTCAGTCGGTCAGCTCTCTGACTCTTTGCAACCCCATGGACATAGACTGCCCGGCTCACCTGTCCATGAAATTTTCCAGGCAAGAATACTGGAGTGGGTTGCCACTTCCTTCTCCAGGGGATCTTCCCAATCCAGGAACCGAATCCATGTCTCTTGCAACTCCTGCTTTGGCAGGTGGATTCTTTACTGCTGTGCCACCTGGGTGGCCCAAATGAAGCTTATTGCCTGCAGACAAGAAACAGGGGACGTGGAAAGGCTTTTGTGTCCTGGAGCCCTACAGAGTCCTGCTTGGTTTCAATACTGATTACCAAGTTTTACCATAGATGGGTTTGGGAAGCAGCATGTTTAGGGGTGGAGAGTGGGAATCTTTCATGTGTAGCATCTCTGTCCTAAGCAACATTCCCCACAGGTGGTCAGCTCTGTGATTTTCCCCATGTCTTTTTTTCACCTTCAGTAGTTGTAAAACAACAGTGTTGGATATCTTTATATCTAAGATTATTTTCAGTTTTCTCATTTTAAATCTGTGCAAAAGGGACTTCCTTGGTGGTGCAGTGGCTAGGACTCCATTCATCCAATGAAGGGGGCAGGGGTTCCATCCTGGTGGGAACTAGACCCCACATGCTGCATTTGAGGGTTCACATGCCTCAGCTAAGACCCAGCACAGCCTCAGTAAGTAAGCAAATATATATATCTTTTAAATCTGTGCAAAATATACACATGCATTTTAGGAAATCAACACTTAAAAATATTGAGAACATGAAAACATTGTAAATATACAACCTAAATTCTTGTTTTTTCTTCAAAAAAACAAGTGAGTGAGGAGATATAATTCAGGATTGTTGTAAAATCTGATGGAAAAGATTATTAAGGCTTTTGCTCAGTGGGTAACATTACAATCATCCTCCATACATGGAGGTATAAAAACAAAATGGCAAAATATTTCAAGAAGAAAATATGGTTTATTATTTTCACAGCAATAGCAAGAATAATTCAAAAAAGAAGCCTCATGACTTAACATGAAACATTGAGAGATATGCCTGTCTAAGTACTTCCCTCAGTCAGTTCAGTCACTCAGTCGTGTCTGACTCTTTGTGACCCCATGAATTGCAGCACACCAGGCCTCTCTGTCCATCACCAACTCCCGGAGTTCACTCAGACTCATGTCCATCGAGTCAGTGATGCCATCCAGCCATCTCATCCTCTGTCGTCCCCTTCTCCTCCTGCCCCCAATCCCTCCTAGCATCAGAGTCTTTTCCAATGAGTCAACTCTTCGCATGAGGTGGCCAAAGTACTGCAGTTTCAGCTTTAGCATCATTCCTTCCAAAGAAATCCCAGGGCTGATCTCCTTCAGAATGGACTGGTTGGATCTCCTTGCAGTCCAAGGGACTCTCAAGAGTCTTCTCCAACACCACAGTTCAAAAGCATCAATTCTTCGGCGCTCAGCTTTCTTCACAGTCCAACTCTCACATCCATACACTTCACATCCATCCAGTACTTCCCTAGATATTCAGGATTTATATACCACATGTAACATATTTGGAAGACCTTATTAATCACAGGTGCAGATCCGTCAGTATTTTGTTCATGTTCCACTTTAAAAGTAGAAAAAATGTAGTCAAGATATGAAAGGAAATAAAGGTTTTAGTGATTATGGCAAGATGTCTCAATATAAAGTGTTTTAAATCAAACCTGAACCCTAGGTATCTACTGATCTGTGTTGACACAAACTTTAAAATATGTTCCAACTTAAGTCTCAAACTACTGAAAACTTATTTGTAAAATGGAGGTGATGGGGGAGAACTTCTATACTTCCATCTTCTTTTTTCTGGTTGTTTTATAGCGGAAAAGAATAAAGTATATGGAAATATGCATATTTTTTCTACCTAGAAACTGTTTTATTTAAAAAAAAACACAACATTTTAGAGGACTTGTCTGGTGGTCCAGTGGTTAAGAATCTGCCCTGCAATGCAAGGGATATAGGTCAGATGCTTGGTTTGGAAGCTGAAATCCCACATGCTGCCAGACAGCTAGGCTGATGCACTGCAACTACTAAATCTATGCACCACAATGAAAAGCCCAGGTGCCGCAACTGAGACCTGATGCAGCCAAAAATAAGCTTACTTATTAATTTTTAAAATGGTTCTAATATTGAGAAAGAAAATTTTACTAGAGCTAATCAATGAATATAGTAAAGTGGCAGGATATAAAATTAACACATAGAAATCCTTTGCATTCCTATACACTAACAATGAGAAAACAGAAAGAGAAATTAAGGAACCAATTCCATTCACCATTGCAATGAAAAGAATAAAACACTTAGGAATACATCTACCTAAAGAAATGAAAGACCTATATACAGAAAACTATAAAACACTGATGAAAGAAATCAAAGAGGACACTAATAGATGGAGAAATATACCATGTTCATGGATTGGAAGAATCAATATAGTGAAAATGAGTATACTACCCAAAGCAATTTATAGATTCCATGCAATCCTTATCAAGCTACCAACGGTATTCTTCACAGAGCTAGAACAAATAATTTCACAATTTGTATGGAAATACAAAAAACCTCGAATAGCCGAAGCAATCTTGAGAAAGAAAAATGGAACTGGAGGAATCAACCTGCCTGACTTCAGGCTCTGCTACAAAGCCACAGTCATCAAGACAGTATGGTACTGGCACAAAGACAGAAATATAGATCAACGGAACAAAATAGAAAGCCCAGAGATAAATCCACACACATATGGACACCTTATCTTTGACAAAGGAGGCAAGAATATACAATGGATTAAAGATAATCTCTTTAACAAGTGGTGCTGGGAAAACTGGTCAACCACTTGTAAAAGAATGGAACTAGAGCACTTTCTAACACCATACACAAAAATAAACTCAAAATGGATTAAAGATCTAAACGGAAGACCAGAAACTATAAAACTCCTAGAGGAGAACATAGGTAAAACTCTCTCTGACATACATCACAACAGGATCCTCTATGACCCACCTCCCAGAATATTGGAAATAAAAGCAAAAATAAACAAATAGGACCTAATTAAAATTAAAAGCTTCTACACAACAAAGGAAACTGTAAGCAAGGTGAAAAGACAGCCTTCAGAATGGGAGAAAATAATAGAAAATGAAGCAACTGACAAACAACTGATCTCAAAAATATACAAGCAACTCCTACAGCTCAATTCCAGAAAAATAAATGACCCAATCAAAAAATGGGCCAAAGAACTAAACTGACATTTCTCCAAAGAAGACACACAGATGACTAACAAACACATGAAAAGATGCTCAACGTCACTCATTATCAGAGAAATGCAAATCAAAACCACAGTGAGGTACCATTTCACACCAGTCAGAATGGCTGCGATCCAAAAGTCTACAAACAATAAATCCTGGAGAGGGTGTGGAGAAAAGGGAACTCTCTTACACTGTTGGTGGGAATGCAAACTAGTACAGCCACTATGGAGAACAGTGTGGAGATTCCTTAAAAAACTGGAAATAGAACTGCCTTATGATCCAGCAATCCCACTGCTGGGCATACACACTGGGGAAACCAGAATTGAAAGAGACACGTGTGCCCCAATGTCCATCGCAGCACTGTTTATAATAGCCAGGACATGGAAGCAACCTAGATGTCCCTCAGCAAATGAATAGATAAGAAAGCCATGGTACATATACACAATGGAGTATTACTCAGCCATTAAAAAGAATTCATTTGAATCAGTTCTGATGATGTGGATGAAACTGGAGCCTATTATACAAAGTGAAGTAAGTCAGAGAGAAAAACACCAATACAGTATACTAATGCATATGCTATATGTGAGGCAGCAAAAGAGACACAGATGTAAAGAACAGACTTTTGGACTCTGTGGGAAAAGGCGAGGGTGGGATGATTGGAGAGAATAGCACTGAAATATGTATATTATCATATGTGAAACAGATCACCAGTCCAGGTTCTATGCATGAGACAGGGTGCTCAGGACTGGTGCACTGGGATGACCCTGAGGGATGGAATGAGGAGGGGGTGGGAGGGGGGTTGAGGATGGGGAACACATGTACACCCATGGCAGATTCATGTCAATGTATGGCAAAAACCACTACAGTATTGTAAAGTAATTAGCCTTCAATTAAAATAAATAATTAATTTTTAAAAAAGAAAACCAAAAATATTAAAAGAGAAAATTTGTGCTGAATACACAAAATGAGTTGTAAAACGGCTGTAATTCTGTTCCAGCAAAAGACTGCTTTTCTTTAAGCATAGATAGGAATCAGGATTAGTTAGTTGAAGAGAACAATTTAGACACACCGTTGCCAAGGTAACTTCCTCATTTGTGGAAGACCTTCACAAGTTTAAACGCAGAGCAAGGAGACAATCTTCTTTGTCTTGAGAAGACATAAGAGCATGCAGTTGAAAGATCAACTTAAAACACACCAACCAGAAAAAGACGTGTGGCAGATCACAAGTTTCCTCACAAAAAGCATTGGTTAATAATGGCAAGAGATCCAGTGAGGAGGATTATAAATGCTCTTAACTATTTTCCTATTGAGTCTTAAGTAGGTTGTTTGCCTTGTAAAGTCATTGAGTCCACTAAGAGACAGAAAAGGAATATTCTCTGGAGTTTATCTGATACTAAAATCCAAAATTTCTCTTCTCAAGGAAGATTAAATGGTAATCTACAGTATTTGTAGATTCTTGAGCAAGGAATAAAATTCTACATAGGTATTGATGTCTTATTAAATCATTCTTTGTACACAGTTTTCAAAAAGTCCCTTTGGGAAAGATGGCTTATTTTCATCAAAATATATTCCTTCTCCCTTCTACTGTAAGAAAGCTGTAGCTGGGATCATTACTGGGCTGGAAAGACTTCCAAGGTGCTCTTGCAGCCTGTTCTGGCCACGGGCATCTGTCTTTTCTGGTGTGAACCGTTTTAGCCTATGGAGTTCATGGTCTTTTCTCAGTGCACAACTGTGATCCAGTGTGCACTGTGCCAATGAGGACACAGCCTTGGAGGAAGAAGGCCCCGAATGACTCTGTGGAGCAGAGATTCCCTGACAACCTGGATTGTTTCTGTAAGAATTCTTATGTAAGAAAGGAATACATTAATTTTTCTTTAAACTGTGGCATTTGAGAAGCTCTTTGTTATAGCAACTGAAATTTTGCATTATAAGATTTTCTGCAGGCATTTGTAGATGTACTGTGCAACATCATATATATGATAAAGCAGAGACTGCTTCTATGCCCTTTACTCTTGTAATCAATAAAACATTATCAATATGGTTACAGTTCTATGTGATCTTTACCAGTCAAAAAATCTCCTTTACTCAACCTCTGAAGTAACTATCAAGTAATCCTAAATCTGATGTTAGTTATTCCTCGATGTGTTTTTATAGTTTTACTAAACATGTCTGTTTCCTTAAACAATGTATAGACTTGCTTGCATTTTATAGTGAATGGTGAAGTTGCTCAGTCGTGTCCGACTCTTTGCAACCCCATGGACTGTAGACTGCCAGGCTCCTCTGACCATAGGATTTTCCAGGCAAGGATACTGGAGTGGGTTGCCATTTCCTTCTCCAGAGGGTCTTCCCGACCCAGGGATCGAACCCAGGTCTCCTGCATTGCAGGCAGTCTCTTTACCATCTGAGCCACCAGGGAAGCCACTATATAAATAGTGTCTTCAAAAACCAAGAATATCAGTTGCAAATGCAAAAGAATCTATTTTGGTTAGTTTAAGCAGAAAGGAATTTATGTTGAATATTAAGTAGTTCATATTAAATAAAATCTCCACAACTCTCAAAAAGGCAGAATGTGAAACTACACAATCCAATCACATCACAAAATCTTTAATGAAAACATCAATGCTTCTAAACAGCATCTGTGGTCTCTGTGGAATATAGAGAAAATATTTTCTGTGTTTCTGCAAGGTTTGGGCTTCCTAAATACATTTTGCTGAAAACTGGGGATCCTGGCACATGATGATGAGAGAATTCCAGGAAGACTGACCTAATCCTGAAGGTATGTGTTTGTATTTCAAGAGAAAATGAGGCCCAGGACCTTGGAGACATATGTAGGTCATAAAAAGTCAGAGAGATACCCAAAGTTCATGCAGCCTCTGGAGACATGTGTATGCATTCCAGAAGGTTAGAATGAGAACCCAGGGTCCTCCCCATCCCATCTCCACCGAGCAGAGGTGTCTTTCGCTCCATTCAGGAGAGGAAAGGGAAGGCAATTGTCCTGTGTGTAAGCACAAAGTCCACTCTGCTCACCGATGGAGTGTCCAGCTACTTACGAAGAAGGATCTTCCATCTGGCTCTCGTCACATCCCCTCGGGGGTACGTGCTGAAGTGAGAGAGAATCACACTTGTATTCATGGTAAGGTAATAAATGTGAAATCTGTCTCTGATCAAAAATACCTCATGTACACCTTCAGGACGAATGAAAATGGAATATTAAAATCGCAACAAGTGCCTCAGACTAGATGCTGTACATTCCAACACGACTTCCCCCAAAACACTGTACGCAGCTGTTGTGCTAACCTGATGCCATAGGTCTGGTTATTGGGGAAATCCCTTGGTTTGAGACTTTGGGGCAAGAAGTTTATGAGGAAATACACTTGAGATCAGCACCCATGACACAGAGAGTGCATGTGTGTAACTGGGAAGGTTTAATTTGAATTCACACTGGGTCTGCTCTGTGACTTTAACCCTTATCTTGCTGCTATTGCTTTTGTTACTACAGGCATACATGATGGCCTGCCTCGGGAAATAACCTGATCCTGCCCACCTGTGAAGGTGTGTGCAATGGCACACATCTTCTGCTGCTTACCAGCTTAGCCCAGAAATACACATTTTGGGAGGCCAGAATCACAGCTGGATGTGGCATCTTTGTTGATATGACAGGAGATACTCCATTTCAAGCCCCCCATGTAAGGAAGTGAACCTAACACACACCCTTGCCTGAGGCTTGCCGAGACATTTGCAAAGACTGAATAGTCTTTTTACTTTGTTTCCTCACTTTCCACCCACTTCTGATCCATAAAAGAACCTCATTTATATTCGGGCATCCAAGACCAGACAAGATGTTTCTTTTGAAGCATTAACCTGCCAACTTCTTGGTCATCTGGGTCCTGAATAAAGTCCCCAGTTAACGCATATAAGCTGTCTCTTGGGAGGGGGGTTGGGTTGCACTTCATGGGTAATTCCAGAAGGTTACAAACTCAGCTGAGGGCTATCAGCAGCAACACCCTGGCCACTTGTGTTATAAAGTCCAAGCTTGCACTGCTCACCACAGGACTGGCCAATAAATTAGATGGATTGTTGGGGCAAAGAATAGCAAGTTTATTTGGGAAGCCAACAGACCGAGAAGATGATGGACTAGTGTCCCAAAGATCCATCTTGCCCAGATGGGATTTCTTGGATGCTAGTTTCTTTTATAGAATAAAGAGAAGGAGGTGAGGAGGGAGAGTAAAAAAAAGATGATAAGTTATTGCAAATATTTCCTGTTTCTGGGCAGATTCCAGAGGGAATGTATTAATTTCTTCTTACCTGCAGCCATTCACAGGTGGTCTGGTCAGGGTGTTTCCTGTGAGCTAAATAAAGGTATTTTATCTTAAGGCTCATTACCTGGGAGGCAGGATTCACTGAGATGGGCCATTATGTATACTTCAAGCTATAGGCAATATCCCTCTAGTGATTAACTTGTAGAAAAAACAATAGAATACAGAGGCAAAAGCAAAGGATCTAATATGAAGTTAGATCTGTCCTTCCCTGTTCCATTGGAGATGAGAGCCTGAGTCTTCAAAGGCGAGATCTGGGCACTGCACAGTCCCACACCAGAGCACTTGCTCATGGTGCTCACTTCTGAATCCAAGGTCCACACGGACCTGTCTGATGGGATGGCGGTCAGGAAAGGCTTACCTTATTTCAAGTGTGTATTCCACCAAGGACAAAGTGTTTTCCTGTCCCGGATAGAAGGTATCATGAAACTCAGCCCGCAATCAGTCAGAGGCCAGTACTCATGGCATGCACAGGCAAGGTGGAGGCGGCAGGGATGGGAGAAGAAGGGGCAGTGACATCAGGATTGGCTGCTATTGCTGGAAACCTAGGTGCTGAGCAATGCCGGTACCCTGGCCAGCTTTTGTGGAAGAATATCTGCATTGAGCGAGGAAACCACCATGCTAGCAAATATTAATAGCAATTTCAAATGGATGATGACAGAATACAAAGACATGACAAAGGAAAATAAAATTAGGTTTATTTATCTAGTAAGGGCTTCTCTTTTTTTAATTAATTTATTTTTTATTGAAGGATAATTGCTCTACAGAGTTTTGCTGTTTTCTGTCAAACCTCAACATGAATCAGCCATAGGTATACAAGGGCTTCCCTGATAGCTCAATTGGTAAAGAATCCGCCTGCAATGCAGGAGACCCTGGTTCAATTGTTGAGTCAGGAAGATCCACTGGAGAAGGGATCGGCTAGCCACTCCAGTATTCTTGGGCTTCCCTTGTGGCTCAGTTGGTAAAGAATCCTTCTGCAATGCAGGAGACCTGGGTTTGATCCCTGGGTTAGGAAGATCATCTGGAGAAGGGAAAGGCTACCTGCTCCAGTATTCTGGCCTGGAGAATTCCATGGACTGTATAGTCCATGGGGTCGCAAAGAGTTGGACATGACTGAACAACTTGACATGACTTTCACTATTTAGTAAAGTTTACTCAATTTGCTATAGAGGAAGAAAGAACTTAGAGCCATCAGAATATTGCCAAGGAATCAGTAATTTTTAACAGATTTTGGTGTATATTCCTAAGATCTCCTAGAAAAGGGAATACTAATAACCGCATGTAAAAAAAAAAATGATTGAAAGCTTTGTCAAACTTCCTGAAAGCTCAACTACTTCCCTCTATATCAATGTCATATATTTAAAACTGGAAAAGCTCTTCACATAGGCTAGTCTGGGAATGTACCAGAGACTGGGTCCAGACTTCATTAGTGTGTTTGCCGCACAGTATAAAACATGATCACGTAACAGAGCAGAGTTCAGTCAGAGGGTTTATTGTCACCGTTTTCATTTATCACCTTTAGGCTTCTTGGTTTTCTCCCAAAACAAGAGTTAAGAAAATAATTATTATAAAGAAGCAATGATTACATCTGGGTATCATGGTACCAGATCCTATTCCTGTTGCCCTAAAGTGGTACAGCCATCTCTACAGGATAAAGCCAAGTCTTTCTAGTTTAATTATTGGAATGCAGGGGAGGAAGGTGTATTTTCCAGATCAATAGCTTCATATCAAGAACCAGGGGCTGTGTCAATCTACTCGGGTAAAACAACTACATCTTCAATGCAGTCTCTGCTTGATAAAGCTTGCATTCAAGCACTTATTCTCCAAGGCCCAACTACAACAGGAGTGAGCCTGTGACAAGGATAACCACAAATACATTTTCCTAGTTTTCAATAGCACATATAATCTCCATGCAGGGATGCAGTATTTCTCTAGCTTGTATTTCATTGGGAACTAGTATTACAGTATCTACCACTTGACTCTGTAACAATCTTCAAGCCATTTTGCAAATCTACCGAGTATATCTAGTCCAATAATATACTTAGGAAACATAGTGAATAATATAAAGCTGCATTTTCACATCTGACTGGCCCAGTGTGACATGGTCCTGAGCCAAAGTTTCATTGATAATCTAATCTCTGCTCTTATCATGACTGGGGAACCAGAAAGCTGTTCTGAGATCAGTTTTCTTTTGTTGATATAACAAATGAGTACATATTTAGATGCTGAAAGCAATGCCAATTTTATAATCTCTCAGTTGAGTAGGGTGGAATTCTGACAGTGGTGTCAGCAGGTTAAAATCAAAATGTCACTTACAGGCTGTATTCAGTTGTTGGCAGAGTTAACTCCCACACTCTTGCTGAACTGAAGTCCCCTTGTCCTTATTGACTTTCACACAGGGGTCACTCTTGGCCTGTAGAGGCCACCTTCACTCTTTGGCTCATGACGCCCTTCATCTTCAAGGCCAGAAATGGCTGACCCACTCCTCCTTATGCTCTGACTCTCTCTGACTCCCCCTCTGTAGTGGCCTGCTCCTATCTCCTCTTGTGATGGTGTCACAGTGTACTTTCTCAAGGATGGCTGATCTTTATTCATTACAGAAGCCCTGGGATTATGAACTAATGATAGGTTGGCAAATTGGTAAGGTGTCAAGCCCACATTATGTGGCTAAACGGAGTGAGACTATTAGAAAGTGGCATAATACAAACATGGCTAAAACAAATCTCTAATTCAATAAAGTATTAAAACATCAGTTTCATGTGATTAAGCAATACTTCAAAAATGCTTATAATTTGTAGTAATTTAAGTGAACTGCACACTCTATCTTGAGTAAGGATTGTATGTGTGTGTGCAGTCGCTCAGTCATATCTGACTGTGACCCCATGGACTGTAGCCTGCCTCTGTAGACAGGTTCCTCCGTCCATGGAATTTTCCAGACAAGAATACTGGAGTGGGTTGCCACATCCTTCTCCAAGGGATCTTCCCAATCAAGGGATCAAACCCGCTAAGTGAGAGTTGCTGCTGCTGCTGCTGCTAAGTCGCTTCAGTCTTGTCCGACTCTGTGCAACCCCATAGATGGCAGCCCACCAGGCTCCCTCGTGTCTGGGATTCTCCAGGCAAGAACACTGGAGTGGGTTGCCATTTCCTTCTCCAATGCATGAAAGTGAAAAGTGAAAGTGAAGTCACTCAGTCCTGTCCAACCCTCAGCGACCCCATGGACTGCAGCCAACCAGGCTCCTCCATCCATGGGATTTTCCAGGCAAGAGTACTGGAGTGGGGTGCCATTGCCTTCTCTGAAGTGAGGGTTATATACTATCAAATGCATAAAGGTAAGATTATAAGCTATTTAAATTTTGGGTGCATATATATGTAATAATTTGTGGTATGTGTGTGTGTGTTAATATATGAATAACAAGCAACAGTTATGATAGTGGGCACAGAAATGTGTTAAGTGTCATATACAAAGTGAATAAAATAATTCAGTTCAGTTCATCTCACATCCATACATGACTACTGGAAAAACCATAGCCTTGACTAGATGGATCTTTGTTGACAAAGTAATGTCTCTGCTATATAATATGCTATCTAGGTTGGTCATAACTTTCCTTCCAGGGAGTAAGCGTCTTTTAATTTCATGGCTGCAATCACCATCTGAAGTGATTTTGGAGCCCCCTAAAATAAAGTCAGCCACTGTTTCCCCATCTATTTTCCATGAAGTGATGTGACCGGATGCCATGATCTTAGTTTTCTGAATGTTGAGCTTTAAGACAACTTTTTCACTCTCCTCTTTCACTTTCATCAACAGGCTCTTTAGTTCTTCTTCACTTTCTGCCATAAGGGTGGTGTCATCTGCATATCTGAGGTTATTGATATTCCTCCCAGCAATCTTGATTCCAGCTTGTTGTGCTTCATCCAGCCCAGCATTTCTCATGATGTACTGCGCATATAAGTTAAATAATCAGGGTAGACAATATACAGACTTGACGTACTCCTTTTCCTATTTGGAACCAGTCTGTTGTTCCATGTCCAGTTCTAACTGTTGCTTCCTTACCTGCATACAGGTTTCTCAAGAGGCAGATCAGGTGGTCTGATATTCCCCTCTGTTTCAGAATTTTCCACAGTTCATTGTGATCCACACAGTCAAAGGCTTTGGCACAGTCAATAATGCAGAAATAGATGTTTTTCTGGAACTCTCTTGCTTTTTTGATGATCCAGTGATGTTGGCAATTTGATCTCTGGTTCCTCTGCCTTTTCTAAATCCAGCTTGAACATCTGAAGTTCACAGTTCACGTATTGTTGAAGCCTGGCTTGGAGAATTTTAAGCATTACTTTACTAGTGTGTGAGATGAGTGCAATTGTGTGGTAGTTTAAGCATTCTTTGGCATTGCCTTTCTTTGGGATTGGAATGAAAACTGACCTTTTCCAGTCCTGTGGCCACTGCTGAGTTTTCCAAATTTGCTGACATATTGAGTGCAGCACTTTCACAGCATCATCTTTCAGGATTTGAAATAGCTCAACTGGGATTCCATCACCTCCACTAGTTTTGTTCATAGTGATGCTTCCTAAGGCCCACTTGACTTCACAAGTAAAATTAGTATTTGTATTTAAAGTATACACATATATTATTGTACTTCATGTAAAAAAAAAGTAGTATGGTTCACATAAAAGAACAATTAGTATTACTTGTATGTTGACAAACCAAATATTTTTTGGTAGTTAATTTAACATTTATTAGGAGAAGACAATGGCACCCCACTCCAGTACTCTTGCCTGGAAAATCCCATGGATGGAGGAGCCTGGTGGGTTGCAGTCCATGGGGTCGCTGAGGGTTGGACAGGACTGAGTGACTTCACTTTCACTTTTCACTTTCATGCATTGGAGAAGGAAATGGCAACCCACTCCAGTGTTCTTGCCTGGAGAATCCCAGAGACCGGGGAGCCTGGTGGGCGGCCGTCTATGGGGTCACACAGAGTCAGATGCGACTGAAGTGACTTAGCAGCAGCAGCAGAATATACATTAGGTCATACACAAGAGATTTCTAAATTAAGCTAAAAGTTTCTTTTTCTGTCTTATAGCAGTCTGGCCATGAACAGTCCAAAGCAAGTTTGAAGAATCTGTTTCACCTAGTCATCTGTTGGTCCCCTATCCATAGCAGATTGGTCTGATCACCATAGTTTGAGGACTTGCTACCATTTCCACCTTCCAAGCAAGGGGACAGAGGAAGGGATTCAAGAAGGCAAGTTCTCCTCCCACGTGAGCACAACCTGCAAATAGCCCTGTTCATGTCTGAGCATATCCCAGGGGACAGCGCTGGTCACATGGCCACACGGAACCACGGGAGGGTGATGGAGTGCAGAAGACAGTCTACACTGTGACCTGTTTATGAAGCACCTAGTTACCATACTAAGCCCTTGATGAGGAGTTTCTTTTCATTTAATCTTCCCAAGGAAGGTCCATATTACAACTGGTTTGTCTGAAGTTACAGTGTTGCCAGGAAACCCAAAATGAATTTAGATGCTTGAGGTAAAACATAATTTTAGATGTTTTTATACTCTTCCATTGAGGAGAATAATAAAAATGGGAGGTCCCTTGACCTATAAATGATATTCAGCCTAAAGACTTTTGCAACTAATTCCACACAAGGAATGAGCATCTCTAAATTTCAGGACCAGTTGTTGACTGGATGCTACCAACTAAATAATCATGAAAAGGCAATTGTGCATTTTTAGCTCTGTCTGCGACTTTCTCTCCCACACAAGATCCATTGACAAACTCCTCGCTGAGAACTTTAACTTCAAATAAATCCCTTCTAGGTGCAAAGCAAACTTCCATTAGCAGCTCTTTCCACTGTTGGTTAGTGAGACATTTAACAGCAACAACAGATACCTTATTAGCATTATGGTACAGAAAGAACAATGGTCCAGAAAGTCATCTGTGAGGAGCATGGCATGGTGTAGGAGTCAAAATGGGACAAAATGAGAGTTTATAAAAGTGATACTGGATTTTAAATATCTTTAAAAAAAAAAAAAAAGCCTTAAGCAACAGCAGTTTACTTAGCTTGCACCTTTCATAAGGACAGAAATTTAGCCAAACATCAGGGGTCAAAAACTCACCCTGGAAAGCTTGGTACAAAGAACTAGAAAACTCATGATTCTGAGTAGGGAGGCTGATGTTACAAACACGTTCAGAAGCAAATCGCTAGGAGGGATTGGGGGCAAGAGGAGAATGGGACAACAGAGGATGAGATGGCTGGATGGCATCACTGACTCGATGGATGTGAGTCTCAGTGAACTCCGGGAGTTGGTGATGGACAGGGAGGCCTGGCATGCTGCGATTCATGGGGTGGCAAAGAGTCGGACACGGCTCAGCAACTGATCTGATTTGATCTGACTATCATCTCAGATGCCTTTAGATGTAGAAAGCAGTTTCACTTCCCAGTGGCTCCATTCTCTACTTTTTTTCTTTTGGTGTGGCTGTACCTGGTCTCAGCTGTGGCACATGGGATCTCTGATCTTCACTGTAGCATGCAGGACCTTTGGTTGCAGCATAGAGACTCTTCAAGTTGTGGCATATGGGATCTAGTTCCCTGACCAGGAATAGAACCCAGGCTACCTGCAGTGGGAGCACAGGGTCTTAGCCAGGGGACCACCATGAAAGTCCCTCATTCTCCACTTTTAAAAATCTAAGAGAGAAAGAAATCGCAAAGAGGGCTAGCAAGCTGGGATAAATTCCCTTCCAGGGAAGGAACCTCTGACATCTGAGTATACTTGAGTGACCCCTACCTCTCATGGCAGAAGTGAAACAGGAGGGAGGGGAGCAGGGCAAAACCTTTAAAAGAATGACATAGTCCAAGATATGACAAAAACTGATTAGAGCCAACAAGGTCCTAGCCAACAAGATGGCAGAAGATTTGACTTCCAGTGGACCGTGAGCCTCAGTATACACTTGCTGTAATACATTAACATCTAAATGACACACCCATCAGTACCATGACAGTTCTGAGGTCAACCATTAAAGGCCAAAAAGGGGATGGTGGCCCAATTCCTGGAAATCCTTCCCCCTAGTCTTTCCACTCATTAGCCTGTAAAATTATCCCATAAAAACATCATGCCCATCAGTTAGAAAGATGGCGGAGGAGTAGGACGGGGAGAACACTTTCTCCCCCACAAATTCATCAAAAGAGCATTTAAACGTCGAGTAAATTCCACAAAACAACTTCTGAATGCCGGCAGAGGACATCAGGCACCCAGAAAAGCAACCCAACTCTTCGAAAGGAGGTAGGAAAAAATATTAAAAACAAAAAAAAAGAGACAAAAGAGGGAGGGACGGAGTTCCGTCCCGGGAAGGGAATCTTAAAAAGAGAGAAGTTTCCAAACATCAGGAAACCTTCTCACTGCCGAATCTGCACCGAGCTTTGGAAGCACAGAGGGCAATATAACAGGGAGAAAAAATAAATAAACAATTTAAAACTCGCAGATTGCGAGCCCTACGGTAACTCCCCCAGCAGAGAAGCAGCGCAGACGCCTGCATCCGCCATTAGCAAACCGGGGCTGGGCAGGGAGGCGCGGCGTGGGCTGCATCGCTGAGAGTAAGAATCTGGCCTGAATACCCTGAGCGCTATCTGAGCGAAATAATTTGGGCTAGCAAACCAGACTGTGGGATATCTACCACGCGAAAAGCCAGCCCTAACCTAAGACCGCCAGGCCCGCGCACGGAACAAAGGACTGAACAGAGATAGCCGGCTGCAGACCTTCCCCCTCCGGTGACAGGCAGCCAGAGCCGGAAGGGGGCAATCGCAGCCCCAGAGAGACATTATCTATAAAATTGTAAGCAGGCTTCTTTGCTAACTAAAACTTCCTGGGGGTCTGGACGGTCAACATCTGCCTGAGAAGGTGCGCCGGTTTTACATCCAGATAACCGAGTGGCGGGGAGGCGATAAGTCGCAGCATTGGCGCTCGCCTGGGAAGAGCAAATTGGCGCTCGGACCTGGGAAGAGCACAAAACGCAGGCCCAACTGAGTCTGCGCCTCTGAGGACTACCCGAGTGCCTGAACCTGAGCGGCTTGGACCTGGGAGGTGCATGCAGCCCAGGGCCAGCCTCGGATTGTTCCCGGCGGAACAACCTAGAGTCCGAGCAGTGTGGACAGGGAGGCTACATGCGCCGTGAGCGGGGGCAGACCCAGGGTGGCTGAGGCACTGCGAGCCCACGCCAGTGTTATTTGTTTGCAGCATCCCTCCCTCCCTCCCCACAGCGCGACTGAACAAGTAAGCCTAAAAAAAAAAAAAAAAAAAAAGTGTCCTCCACCGTGCCCTTTGAGTCAGGGCGGAAACCAGATACTGAAGAGACTAGCAAACAGAAGAAGATATAACAGAGGGAAACGCCTTGGAAGCTACAGGCAATAGATCAAAACCCTGTGGTTACTACGGACTACATAGGAAGGGGCCTATAGATCTTGAGAAATATAAATCTGACCAAGGAACTAGCCAAAATGAACTGAACCCACAACACCCACAAAAAAAAAACAAAAAAGCCCTAGATATATTTTTATTATTTTTACGATCATTCTTTCTTTTTTTTTTTTTAATTAAAAAAAAAAATTTTAAGTCCTCTATTGTTCCTTTAATTTTCACTTTTATAACCTATTACTTTGCAAAAAAAAAAAAAAAAAAAAGACCCTATTTTTTTTCTTCTTCAGCAAACTTCATATATATATATTTTATAATTTTTTAACCTTGTTTTTTTGTTTTTGTTTTGTTTTTGTTTTTTTCTTCTTTTCTTTAACATTGTATTTTTGAAATTCCAAACTCTACTCTAGATTTTTAATTTTCGCTTTTTGGTATATGTTATCAATTTTGTACCTATAGTTTTTTTTTATATAATTTCTGTGACTTTTTTTTTTTTCTTCTTCTTCTCTGTTTCTTTCTCTTCTTCTTTTATATAACATTGTATATCTGAAATTCCAAACTTTACTCTAGATTTTTAATTTATGCTTTTTGGTATTTGATATCAATTTTGTACCTGTATTTTCTTTATAATTTTTGTGACATTGTTCGTATTTGTTTGTTTGTTTTCTCTCTTTATTTTTCTTCTTCTTTTTTTTTTTTTTTAACATTGTATTTTTGAAATTCCAAACTCTACTCTAGATTTTTAATTTTCGCTTTCTGGTATTAGTTATCAATTTTGTACCTGTACTTTCTTTATAATTTTCGCGACCTTGTTTGTTTTTGTTTGTTCGTTCTTTCTCTCTTTCTTTTCCTTCTTCTTTTCTTTAACATCGTATTTTTGAAATTCCAAACTCTACTCTAGATTTTTAATTTTTGCTTTTATGTATTTGTTACCAATTTTGTACCTTTAAGGACCCAATCTTCAGGACCCATTTTTCACTAGGGAGTGAGATTACTGGCTTGACTGCTCTCTCTCCCTTTGGACCCTCCTTTTTCTCCACCAGGTCTCCTGTGTCTCCTCCCTAACCCCTCTCTACTCTACCCAACTCTGTGAATTTCTGTGTGTTCCAGACGGTGGAGAACACTTAGGGAACTGATTACTGGCTGGATCTGTCTCCCTCCTTTTCATTCCCCCCTTTTATCCTTCTGGCCACCTCTGTTACCTTCCTCCTTCTTCTCTTCTCTGTATAACCCCGTGAACATCTCTGAGTGGTCCAGTTGTGGAGTGCACATAAGGAAGTGACTACTGGCTAGCCCACTCTCTCCACTATTGATTCACCTCATCTCATTTGGGTCACCTCTAACTCCCTCCTCCCTCTTCTCTTCTCCATGTAACCCTGTGAACCTCTCTGAGTGATCCTCACTGTAGAGAAACTTATCATCTTTAATGTAGATGTTTTATCAATGGTGCTGTATAGAAGGAGAAGTTTTGAAACTACTGTAAAAATAAGACCGATAATCGGAAGCAGGAGACTTAAGTCCAAACCCTGACTCCAGGGAACTCCTGACTCCAAGGAACATTCATTGACAGGAGCTCATCAAATGCCTCCATACCGACACTGAAACCAAGCACCACACAAGGGCCAATAAGTTCCAGGGCAAGACATACCAAGCAAATTCTCCAGCAACAAAGGAACACAGCCCTGAGCTTCAAGATACAGGCTGCCCAAAGTCACCCCAAAACTATAGACATCTCATAACTCATTACTGGACATTTCATTGCACTCCAGAGAGAAGAAATACAGCTCCACCCACCAGAACACCGACACAAGCTTCCCTAAGCAGGAAACCTTGACAAGCCACCTGTACAAACCCACACACAGTGAGGAAACGCCATAATAAAGAGAACTCCACAAACTGCCAGAATACAGAAAGGACACCCCAAACTCAGCAATTTAAACAAGATGAAGAGACAGAGGAATACTCAGCAGATAAAGGAACAGGATAAATGCCCACCAAACCAAACAAAAGAGGAAGAGATAGGGAATCTACCTGATAAAGAATTCCGAATAATGATAGTGAAATTGATCCAAAATCTTGAAACTAAAATGGAATCACAGATAAATAGCCTGGAGACAAGGATTGAGAAGATGCAAGAAAGGTTTAACAAGGACCTAGAAGAAATAAAAAAGAGTCAATATATAATGAATAATGCAATAAGTGAAATTAAAAACACTCTGGAGGCAACAAATAGTAGAATAACAGAGGCAGAAGACAGGATTAGTGAATTAGAAGATAGAATGGTAGAAATAAATGAATCAGAGAGGATAAAAGAAAAACGAATTAAAAGAAATGAGGACAATCTCAGAGACCTCCAGGACAATATTAAACGCTACAACATTCGAATCATAGGGGTTCCAGAAGAAGAAGACAAAAAGAAAGACCATGAGAAAATACTTGAGGAGATAATAGTGGAAAACTTCCCTAAAATGGGGAAGGAAATAATCACCCAAGTCCAAGAAACCCAGAGAGTACCAAACAGGATAAACCCAAGGAGAAACACCCCAAGACACATATTAATCAAATTAACAAAGATCAAACACAAAGAACAAATATTAAAAGCAGCAAGGGAAAAACAACAAATAACACACAAGGGAATTCCCATAAGGATAACAGCTGATCTTTCAATAGAAACTCTTCAAGCCAGGAGGGAATGGCAAGACATACTTAAAATGATGAAAGAAAATAACCTACAGCCCAGATTATTGTACCCAGCAAGGATCTCATTCAAGTATGAAGGAGAAATCAAAAGCTTTTCAGACAAGCAAAAGCTGAGAGAATTCTGCACCACCAAACCAGCTCTCCAACAAATACTAAAGGATATTCTCTAGACAGGAAACACAAAAACGGTGTATAAACTCGAACCCAAAACAATAAAGTAAATGGCAATGGGATCATACTTATCAGTAATTACCTTAAATGTAAATGGGTTGAATGCCCCAACCAAAAGACAAAGACTGGCTGAATGGATACAAAAACAAGACCCCTACATATGTTGTCTACAAGAGACCCACCTCAAAACAGGGGACACATACAGACTGAAAGTGAAGGGCTGGAAAAAGATTTTCCATGCAAATAGGGACCAAAAGAAAGCAGGAGTAGCAATACTCATATCAGATAAAATAGACTTTAAAACAAAGGCTGTGAAAAGAGACAAAGAAGGTCACTACATAATGATCAAAGGATCAATCCAAGAAGAAGATATAACAATTATAAATATATATGCACCCAACACGGGAGCACCACAGTACGTAAGACAAATGCTAACAAGTATGAAAGGAGAAATTAACAATAACACAATAATAGTGGGAGACTTTAATACCCCACTTACACCTATGGATAGATCAACTAAACAGAAAATTAACAAGGAAACACAAACTTTAAACGATACAATAGACCAGTTAGACCTAATTGATATCTATAGGTCATTTCATCCCAAAACAATGAATTTCACCTTTTTCTCAAGCGCACATGGAACCTTCTCCAGGATAGATCACATCCTGGGCCATAAAGCTAGCCTTGGTAAATTCAAAAAAATAGAAATCATTCCAAGCATTTTTTCTGACCACAATGCAGTAAGATTAGATCTCAATTACAGGAGAAAAACTATTAAAAATTCCAACATATGGAGGCTGAACAACACGCTGCTGAATAACCAACAAATCACAGAAGAAATCAAAAAAGAAATCAAAATTTGCATAGAAACGAATGAAAATGAAAACACAACAACCCAAAATTTGTGGGACACGGTAAAAGCAGTCCTAAGGGGAAAGTTCATAGCAATACAGGCACACCTCAAGAAACAAGAAAAAAGTCAAATAAATAACCTAACTCTACACCTAAAGCAACTAGAAAAGGAAGAAATGAAGAACCCCAGGGTTAGTAGAAGGAAAGAAATCTTAAAAATTAGAGCAGAAATAAATGCAAAAGAAACAAAAGAGACCATAGCAAAAATCAACAAAACCAAAAGCTGGTTCTTTGAAAGGATAAATAAAATTGACAAACCATTAGCCAGACTCATCAAGAAACAAAGGGAGAAAAGTCAAATCAACAAAATTAGAAACGAAAATGGAGAGATCACAACAGACAACACAGAAATACAAAGGATCATAAGAGACTACTATCAACAATTATATGCCAATAAAATGGACAACGTGGAAGAAATGGACAAATTCTTAGAAAAGTACAACTTTCCAAAACTGGACCAGGAAGAAATAGAAAATCTTAACAGACCCATCACAAGCATGGAAATTGAAACTGTAATCAAAAATCTTCCAGCAAACAAAAGCCCCGGTCCAGACGGCTTCACAGCTGAATTCTACCAAAAATTTAGAGAAGAGCTAATACCTATCCTGCTCAAACTCTTCCAGAAAATTGCAGAGGAAGGTAAACTTCCAAACTCATTCTATGAGGCCACCATCACCCTAATACCAAAACCTGACAAAGATCCCACAAAAAAAGAAAACTACAGGCCAATATCACTGATGAACATAGATGCAAAAATCCTTAACAAAATTCTAGCAATCAGAATCCAACAACACATTAAAAAGATCATACACCATGATCAAGTGGGCTTTATCCCAGGGATGCAAGGATTCTTCAATATCCGCAAATCAATCAATGTAATACACCACATTAACAAATTGAAAAATAAAAACCATATGATTATCTCAATAGATGCAGAGAAAGCCTTTGACAAAATTCAACATCCATTTATGATAAAAACTCTCCAGAAAGCAGGAATAGAAGGAACATACCTCAACATAATAAAAGCTATATATGACAAACCCACTGCAAACATTATCCTCAATGGTGAAAAATTGAAAGCATTTCCTCTAAAGTCAGGAACAAGACAAGGGTGCCCACTTTCACCATTACTATTCAACATAGTTTTGGAAGTTTTGGCCACAGCAATCAGAGCAGAAAAAGAAATAAAAGGAATCCAAATTGGAAAAGAAGAAGTAAAACTCTCTCTATTTGCAGATGACATGATCCTCTACATAGAAAACCCTAAAGATTCCACCAGAAAGTTACTAGAAATAATCAATGACTATAGTAAAGTTGCAGGATATAAAATCAACACACAGAAATCCCTTGCATTCCTATACACTAATAATGAGAAAACAGAAAGAGAAATTAAGGAAACAATTCCATTCACCATTGCAACGGAAAGAATAAAATACTTAGGAATATATCTACCTAAAGAAACTAAAGACCTATATATAGAAAACTATAAAACACTGGTGAAAGAAATCAAAGAGGACACTAATAGATGGAGAAATATACCATGTTCATGGATTGGAAGAATCAATATAGTGAAAATGAGTATACTACCCAAAGCAATTTATAGATTCAACGCAATCCCTATCAAGCTACCAACAGTATTCTTCACAGAGCTAGAACAAATAATTTCACAATTTGTATGGAAATACAAAAAACCTCGAATAGCCAAAGCGATCTTGAGAAAGAAGAATGGAACTGGAGGAATCAACCTACCTGACTTCAGGCTCTACTACAAAGCCACAGTTATCAAGACAGTATGGTACTGGCACAAAGATAGAAATATTGATCAATGGAATAAAATAGAAAGCCCAGAGATAAATCCACGCACATATGGACACCTTATCTTCAACAAAGGAGGAAAGAATATACAATGGATTAAAGACAATCTCTTTAACAAGTGGTGCTGGGAAATCTGGTCAACCACTTGTAAAAGAATGAAACTGGACCACTTTCTAACACCATACACAAAAATAAACTCAAAATGGATTAAAGATCTAAACGTAAGACCAGAAACTATAAAACTCCTAGAGGAGAACATAGGCAAAACACTCTCTGACATACATCACAGCAGGATCCCCTATGACCCACCTCCCAGAATATTGGAAATAAAAGCAAAAATAAACAAATGGGACCTAATTAACCTTAAAAGCTTCTGCACATCAAAGGAAACTATTAGCAAGGTGAAAAGACAGCCTTCAGAATGGGAGAAAATAATAGCAAATGAAGCAACCGACAAACAACTAATCTCAAAAATATACAAGCAACTCCTACAGCTCAACTCCAGAAAAATAAACGACCCAATCAAAAAATGGGCCAAAGAACTAAATAGACATTTCTCCAAAGAAGACATACAGATGGCTAACAAACACATGAAAAGATGCTCAACATCACTCATTATCAGAGAAATGCAAATCAAAACCACTATGAGGTACCATTTCACACAAGTCAGAATGGCTGCGATCCAAAAGTCTACAAGCAATAAATGCTGGAGAGGGTGTGGAGAAAAGGGAACTCTCTTACACTGTTGGTGGGAATGCAAACTAGTACAGCCACTATGGAGAACAGTGTGGAGATTCCTTAAAAAACTGCAAATAGAACTGCCTTATGATCCAGCAACCCCACTGCTGGGCATACACACTGAGGAAACCAGAAGGGAAAGAGACACGTGTACCCCAATGTTCATCGCAGCACTGTTTATAATAGCCAAGACATGGAAGCAACCTAGATGTCCATCAGCAGATGAATGGATAAGAAAGCTGTGGTACATATACACAATGGAGTATTACTCAGCCATTAAAAAGAATACATTTGAATCAGTTCTAATGAGGTGGATGATACTGGAGCCTATTATACAGAGTGAAGTAAGCCAGAAGGAAAAACATAAATACAGTATACTAACGCATATATATGGAATTTAGAAAGATGGTAACAATAACCCAGTGTACGAGACAGCAAAAGAGACACTGATGTATAGAACAGTCTTATGGACTCTGTGGGAGAGGGAGAGGGTGGGAAGATTTGGGAGAATGGCAATGAAACATGTAAAATATCATGTAGGAAACGAGTTGCCAGTCCAGGTTCGATGCATGATGCTGGATGCTTGGGGCTGGTGCACTGGGACGGCCCAGAGGGATGGTATGGGGAGGGAGGAGGGGGGAGGGTTCGGGATGGGGAACACATGTATACCTGTGGCGGATTCATTTTGATATTTGGCAAAACTAATACAATTATGTAAAGTTTAAAAATAAAATAAAATTGGAAGAATAAAAAAAAAATTAAAAAAATAAATAAAGGAAAAAAAAAAACATCATGCCCTATTTTGGGACCATTCGCACTTTCTGAGAGCCTACACTCTCTCTGTGGAATGTGTTTCTCTCTAAATAAATCCACTTCTTATCTATGACTTTGTCCCTCACTGAGTTCTTTCTGGGATGAGACATTAAGAACCTAAGCTTCATTAAGTCCTGAGACTAGGTGTGTGACCTCAGTTAAAAGAGTGTGGGTACAAGTCCCTATCTGAGTTGCATGATTTCAGAAGCAAAGACCAAATTTCTCCTGCTGTAGCTACTCATCATTCCACTTCATAGGAGCAATTCCTTCTTTTGCAACCCTTTCCCCTCAAGTAGCAATTATCAAAAGTGGTGAGCAGGGTTAGAAATTCAACCAGGGACGTCAAGGGCTTGATCTGAGCACAAAAGCATGGAACATCTCACGCCCCTTGGCTCCTCTGAGTTTATTGGCCTCTCGTGAAAGAGGAAGAAATAGACTGAGGAGATTTTGTGGTCTCTGACACAAGATCCAAAATTGTTTTTAAGAGGGGATAAAATAGGATGATTTTGTCATGAGCAAAGCATGCTGGAAATCTTCAGATACACAAATGGCTACACACACATTCTTGTGTATTATGGTTTTACATTTTGAGTTAAGATCAGAATTCCTCCTCAGAGGACTGACATGATCTTCATCCCACTGTTCCACACCAAAAGCTTTTCAGCGGAGAGCAGTTGTATGCACAAAGCATGAAGTAGCTGAAGCTTAGATGCTGTGACATTCTTGAGATGTTTCTTACCCCACTGCCTCCTTTCTTTAAAGGGAATAGGAGCCCCTTTTCTCTGTCAATGACTAGATAAGTCATTTTCTCTGGAAGCACCATCTTTTCCCCCACTCTGCCCCAGTACAAACATAAAAGAGAAGAGGCAGGGCTTTCCTGGTGGTCCATTGGTTGGGAATCTGCCTTGCAAAGCAGGGGACACTGGTTCAGTCCCTGATTAGGAAGATTCCACATGCCACAGGGCAGCTAAGACCAAGTGCCACCAGCTACTGAACCTTGCACACCTAGAGCCCATACTTGACATGAGAAGCCACTGAAATGAGAAGCCTGTACACTGCAACTAGAGGAAGCCTGCACACAGAAATGAAGACCCAGCACAGCCAAAAACAAGCAAAATACAAGCAAATACATTTTTTTTAAAAAGAGAAAAGAGGAAGAAGGGGTGAGAGGAAGCAGTGGGGGTGGGCTGTCCCAGGAAAACACACATGGTTAGTCTCTGCCTCCTAGCCCTGTTGTGAGTTGAAGGACCCAGGGGAAGCCGGACCCAGCTGGCCCCTCCTCTGGCTTCTCAAGAAGCTCCCGGCAGCCTTAAAAATCTTCAGGTCTTGGTTATTTTGGAGGCAATGCTTTTGAAGGCCATAGCAATGCAGATACTCAAACTGAACCTGGTTGGGAAGCCACCCAAGTAGTTTCCACACCTATCTTCTACTGCAAGAGATCTTCTTGGGTCAGCGAAAAGCATGCCCTAGCTACCCTGGAAGCCTCAGCCCCTCTCCCCAAACATCTCGTTGGGCTCCATGGGCTGAGGAATCTTCATATTACATGTTGAGGAATGGAATATTACCTGCCATATTGGTAAACAAAGGATGTCACTGTCAACAGCTATTGCAGCCGCAGTCTATGGTGAGCTGATGAGCCCTGAGGGAACAGTTCAGTTCAGTTCAGTTGGTCAGTCATGTCTGACTCTTTGCGACCCCATGAATCGCAGCATGCCAGGCCTCCCTATCCATCACCATCTCCCAGAGTCTACTCAAAGTCATGTCCATCTAGTCGGTGATGCCCAGGAAGGAAATACCACCTGCCATTTAGCAGGCAACAGACTTCAGCCACTCCCCACGGTGAACCCTGAGGAAACTTAGGATGCGAGAACACAGGATACTGGCCCCAGACAGCTTAGGTGCATATTAAAGGAATAATTTCAGTGAGCCCAGACTCTTGCATCTTCCCATATATAGAAAAGTACAAAATTTCTTAAGTGACATATCTGGTTTTCTTTAATTAGTAGTACAGTAAGTCCCCAATATACAAACAAGTTCCATTCCGAGAGCACATTCGTAAGTCCAACAAGATTAGTCTAGGTAATCAACTTACACAATCAACTGTATAGTACTGTATTAGAATAGGTTTATAATACTTTTCACACAAATAATACATAAAGAACAAATGTGAAAAATAAATATAACGTGTTTAATCTTACAATACAATACCTTGAAAAGTACAGTAGTATAGTACAACAGCTGGCATACAGGGGCACGCTTACATCTTTGAAACTTCATTAATTGAAGGCCCATTTATTCTAGCCTTCAAGCTCTAGTCATACTATCTTTTAGTTTCATTTCAAAAACTTGAGGGATGATAAGCATTTCAGAGGAATTGTGAGTACATGTTCTGGAAAAGCAAAAGCTTAAGTAAAAATTAGTTCCAAGTATGATCTTCCTTCATTATCATGATTATCCAGAGTATTTATTGGAATGCAGAGCTACAGAAGATAAGCCAAGACTCTCAATTCTTGAAAATCTAAGTAAAAAAAAAAAAAGTTGTAATCTTCAGAGTGGATAGCTTCAAAGTTCAAACAAGTGTGCTACAATGTCAAAAAATTGTCAATAAAAATGATCAGATATGCTCGAATCCTCATATTAAGAAAGAAAAATACAATGAAAGTCACAATGGAAACAAGACTATTTCAAGAAAGTAATTTGAATGCAGTACAAGTGTTAAATTCTTACTGTTCAAATTCAAGGTCTAGGGAATGTGCAGCTATTCAAAAGCTATTAAAACTAAAGTATTTATTGATATTGCCTTAGACTGCCTTACGTACAGGTTTATGCAGGATTTTTAAAGATTATTGTCACATGGGCACAGAGTGAGGCAGCAGATAAGAAGGAAGGAAATACATTGATTGCACTGAGAATTAAGAGATTAAGAGATCAAAGTGTTGAAATTTTCTCTGTTTTTAACCAGATACCTGATATTCACAAAGTCAACAATTATTTACTTCAGCTTCCTTCTCTAAAATGAGTTTAAAATGCTTACTCTTTTGTTCATAGGGTGCAAGCTTTCTCTGTAAAGTAAGACTTCTCTAAAGATAGCAATAACATTTTCCTCCCAAACATACTGTGTTTTAGATAACCTGTCTTCAACAAACACAACTGCTTTCTAACCTACTCTTTTCTTTTCCTTTTCTTTGCAAAAACAATAGACAGGAACATTTAATTTTGAACTGAAAAGAAAAGCTCATCAGGTTGAGTTTTCAGAACATGATGCATTTGGTGGCTGTAAACATTGAGGGAACCGTGGCCTTCCACATTGGACGAAGGTCATTCTTTCCAGCCACGGCCCCATCCAAGTGAATTTCACCACTCTCCCCACACACGGATTGAAATACAGTGTTTTGAAGCTCAAATCCACTTCAGAAACACCCAGTATCCTCGTTCCAAAGGTCAGCCAACTCGCCTGCTTTTTCGTGAAATCACAAACGGGATGGTACTTCACTTAATTTTTTAATGTATTCAACTGGCTACAAAGTCCACTCGGGTTTTCTGTACCTTATGGGAAAATCTGAGCAAACTTTTTGGCCAACCCACTATTTCCAAACAAATGTTTCTCTCTCCCCTCTTTCTTTTAGAGTCAATTTTCTCCCTCCTGCTAATATCTAATAAAAATGAAAGCATCACCATCCAGACTTATAAATGAACATTCATAGCAGACTTACTCAGAATAGTCTCACACTGGTAACAACCCAACTGTCTATGAACAAGTGAATGAATAATCAAAATGAAATATAGCCATTCAAAAGGATACGATTCAAGGGACTTCCCTGATGGAGCAGTGGCTAAGAGTTTGTCCTCCCCATGCAGAGGGCCCTGGTTTAGTCATTGGTCGGGGAACTAGACCCCACATGCCACAGCTAAGAGTTTGCCTGGTACAACTAAAGATCCTGCAGGCTGAAACTAAGACCTGGTGCAGCCAAATAAATATTAAATATTAAAAAAAAAAGGTAGATCCAGCATCATGGATGGATCTTAAAAACGTTATGTTGAATGAAAGAAGCCAGAAACAGATGAGCACATGGTGTGTGATTCCATGAATACAGAGCTCTAGAAAAGAAAACTGTCAATTGATAGCAGCAGAAAGCAGCGTGGGGGTAAGTGCAGCTGGAAGAGAGGTAAATTGTCTGGGGAAGCCTCAAGAAAACACTTTGAGGCTGATACAAATGTTCTGTAGCTTAACTGCGATGGTTTCACAGGGCACGTATATTTGTCGAAACCTATCAAAACGTCCAATACTTTGGCCACTTGATGCAAAGAACCAACTCATTGGACAAGACCCTGCTGCTGGGAAAGATTGAAGGTAGGAGGAGAAGGGGACAACAGAGGATGAGATGGTGGGATGGCATCACCGACTCAATGGACATGAGTTTGAGTAAGCTCCGGGAGTTGATGATGGGCAGGGAGGCCTGGCGTGCTGCAGTCCATGGGGTCGCAAAGAGCCGGACACAACTGAGTGATTTAACTGACTGATCAAAATGTATACTTAAAAACAAATGTATTTCAATTGTATGTAAATTATACCTCATAAAGTTGTTTTTAAAGTTAGCCTATTATATTTGCTAAATATATACAGTAAACAATATCAAGTTTTAGTTTATATTTTAGACTTTCAGGAAAAAAGGGAGAGAATAGAGAAAGGCAGGAGATTAAAAAATGACAGAATACAAATTGATTTCAGGCAGTTTTAAAATTGTGAAATGAGGAAGATAGTTATTTGATTTGTTTATTTTTATTTGAAGGATTTTTTGTGCAATGAGAAATACAAAACAATTTCAATCGTTTTTTCTCTTAGAATTTTCTTTCCTCTGAGTAATATTATATACCAATTTCATTTAATAGGCATTAATGCAGATTTTCATATAAATACATACCTTTGGGAAACAATATTTCTTTGCCAATTTCCTATGTAGAAATTAGATAATAGTAGGCCTAAAAAGTTATGTAGTTACTTTAATCCATGCCAAAAGACCAGAATCTCTAACAGTCAATAAACTTTTCTAATCTCATCAGCGGTTAGTCTTATGGGATGTAGCATTTGGCACCAGAAAACCACTTTATTCCACTGATAATTAGATAATGTGGTCATGTCCTTAGAAAGCACCAATATTAAATCACACATCACAAAAAGTGGAATTGGGAATTATGATTTTCCTTAACAACATGCCTATTTTTCCCTATTATCTACTCCCCCACTTTTTCCCCAAGCTGACTAATTCTCTATTTAGTGTCCAATGTTTTCAAGGCATTTAATTAGCCTGAGTACTTAAAAGTCTTCAAAGTCTTGTTTTTCAATTGACTCTAAAATAAAATGGCATTTTGGGGGATGGTAACAAACACAGCATAACACTTTTTGTTTTTCACAAAATAGAAAATGAAAAAAATTACATTTTTGTTAGCTAGCTGCAGCAAGTTTCACTCAAATAAAAGAAACCAGTCTTGCTAGAAGCACAGAAGAAAGTTCACAAACTTACTTCCAAGGAGTTATTCAATGAATGAATTGAATGAATAAATAGATGAAATAGGAGAAATCATGGCAATGATCAGCAACAAAGAGGTTTGATTAAACACAGTCTTAGTCAACTCAGAGGGATTTATTCAGGAACAAATGTCATCACCTCTTCCAGGAACTGTGCAGCATTGCCTGTTGGCGCTGCTGACAAGGACACAGAAGCCACTCTCTGGACTGCAGGGAGCCTGTTCAGTTAGTATAAAAACAGAGTTGGCTTAGGTTACAGAGGTGCTACCAGTGAATGGTCTTGCTGGCACGAAAGTGGCAAGGAATGCTGCTTCGCTTACAGCTACATGTTGGAAGGCCATTCCCAGGAAGCCTATCTCATAAGACCTCACCCCCTGGGTCCCTGAGGACACGGTGGCTAGATTCTGGGTGTTACCCTTGATTTAAGTAGGACTAATACTGAAACTGAGCCGGACTCTGTGCGGCTCCTGGGCTTAGAAGACTTAACTGTGTCCTCTGTTTTTTTTTTTTTTTTTTTTTTGTATGAACTGAGGCTTCATTCAGCCTTCATGGGGCTTCTCTGATGGCTCAGATGGTAAAGAATCTACCTGCAATAATTCTACCCTAATACCTGCCATCTACCCTAGTTTGATCCCTGGGTGGGGAAGATCCCCTGGAGAAGGGAATGGCAACCCATTCTAGTATTCTTTCCTGAAGAAGTTCATGGATAGAGGAACCTGGTGGGCTACAGTCCTTGTGGTTGCAAAGAGTTGGACACAACTGAGTGACTAACAGAGAGAGCCTCCATGACCTTCCCAGAGTTTCAAGGGGCAGGTTCAAACAGTTGCTAATCAGGGAAGGAGGGTTGAGGAGACTAAGGAAGAGCAGCCAAGAAACAAGAGAACAGACTTGAGGCAGGGCCTTGGTTCCTATTCAAGGGATACACATGACAATATCTTTGAGCTTTTAAGGGAACTAAAACCCCCAACAAATGGAAGATGTTAACTACTTAATAGTCAACAAAGGAGTCCGAAATGCAGCACTTGGATGCAATCTCAAAAACAACAGAATGATCTCTGTTCATTCCCAAGGCAAACCATTCAATATCACAGTAATCCAAGTCTATGCCCAGAGCAGTAATGCTGAAGAAGCTGAAGTTGAACGGTTCTATGAAGACCTATAAGACCTTCTAGAATTAACACCCAAAAAAGATGGCATTTTCATTGTAGGGGACTGGAATGCAAAAATAGGAAGGCAAGAGATTCCTGGAGTAATAGGCAAATTTGGCCTTGGAGTACAGAATGAAGCAAGGCAAAGGCTAATAGAGTTTTGCCAAGAGAACACACTGGTCAGAGCACACAACCTCTTCCAACAACACAAGAGAAGAATCTACACATGGACATCACCAGATGGTCAATATTTAAATCAGATTGATTATATTCTTTGCAGCCAAAGATGGAGAAAGTCTATGCAGTCAGCAAAAACAAGACTGGGAGCTGACTGTGGCTCAGATCATGAACTACTTATTGCCAAATTCAGACTTAAATTGAAGAAAGTAGGTAAAACCACTAGACCATTCAGGTATGACCTAAATCAAATCATTTATGATTATACAGTGGAAGTGAGAAATAGATTTAAGGGACTAGATCTGATAGAGTGCCTGAAGAACTATGGACGGAGGTTTGTGACATTGTACAGGAGACAGGGATCAAGACCATCCCCAAGAAAAAGAAATGCAAAAAGGCAAAATGGTTGTCTGAGGAGGCTGTGAAAAGAAGAGAAGAGAAAGGCAAAGGAGAAAAGGAAAGATATACCTATCTGAATACAGAGTTCCAAAGAATAGCAAGGAGAGATAAGAACACCTCCTCAGTGATCAATGCAAAGAAATAGAGGAAAACAATAGAATGGGAAAGGCTAGAGATCTCTTCAAGAAAATTAGAGATATCAAGTGAACATTGCCTGCAAAGATGGGCTCAATAAAGGACAGAAATGGTATGGACCTAACAGAAGCAGAAGATATTAAGAAGAAGTGGCAAGAATACACAGAAGAACTATACAAAAAGGATCTATATGACCCAGAAAACTATGATGGTGTGATCACTCACCTAGAGCCAGACATCCTGGAATGCGAAGTCAAGTGGGTCTTAGCATCACTACAAACAAAGCTAGTGGAGGTGATGGATTTCCAGTTGAGTTATTTCAAATCCTAAAAGATGATGCTGTGAAAGTGTTGCACTCAATATGCCAGCAAATTTGGAAAACTCAGCGGTGGCCACAGGACTGGAAAAGGTCAGTTTTCATTCCAATCCCAAAGAAAGGCAATGCCAAAAAAAAATGTTCAAACTACCACACAATTGCACTCATCTCACACACTAGCAAAGTATTGCTCAAAATTCTCCAAGCCAAGCTTCAACAGTTTGTGAACCACGAACTTCAGATATTCAAGCTGGATTTAGAAGAGGCAGAGGAACCAGAAATCAAACTGACTCACTGGAAAAGACCCTGATGCTGGGAAATGTTGAAGGTGGGAGGAGAAGGGGATGACAGAGGATGAGATGGTTAGATGGCATTACTGACTTGATGGACATGAGTGAGTAACCTCTGGGAGTTGGTGATGGACAGGGAGGCCTGGCATGCTGCAGTCCATGGGGTCACAAAGTGTCGGACATGACTGAGCAACTGAATTGAACTGAACTACTTAATGAAGCTTACTTTATTCCGGAGAAGGTCAGAGCTTAATAACTTCAAGAACAACAGAAGTTCATCAGAACCCAGGTCTCCCACATTGTAGGCAGATTCTTTTACAATCTGAGCCACCAGGGAAGCCCAACAGGATATCACCTGAGGCCAAATTAAAAGATCAGGACCTGCATGTACCAGGATTCTTATCAGCAACCCCAGCTCTTGAACCATTGCTATAAAACTCCTCAGCAAATCCCCCCAGGTCCAGACACACAGTTTTGAGGGCACAGCTTGCTGTTTCCCTCTTTGCTTAGCAAAGCAACAATGCTATTCTTTTCTACTTCACCCAAATCTCCGTTTTTGATTTCAATTCAGCACTAGTGCACAGAGGCTGAGTTTTCAGCATCAGTATGCTGATAGTCGTTCCCCCTGTCCCCCCTGCCTCTGTCTTATCCTTTTATCCCCAGGGTCACAGGAATGGCATTGAATTAGCTTTTCTACTTCCAGTTTTGCCTGATAACCTGTCTTCTCACTGTAGTCAGTGATTTATCTGCAATGCACACCTCCTCCTGCTATTTCCTCCCTGCAATCCTGCAAGATTCTTTGGCGTCTGCCTTCTCTCTCTCCAGCCCTGTCCCCATTCCCTACATCTCTGCTCTTATCTTTTGCTACCCTCGACACAAGCTTCCCAGAGCCTAAAATTGACTAAATCACTCTCACAGGACTCTTTCTCTGGCCGGAGGCCTCAAAGGCAAGGCAGTGAGAGTGACGCCAGAATGTTTGGTGGAACTCTGGCAAGAGAATATTTTTGAAGCTCCCTTGGTGATTCTAATGCAGCCAGAGTTGCAAAACATGGTAACTTAAAACCTTTGTTTTAGAGATTTAAAAAAAAAATTCAGAGAAGTTATCAGATTCATCCAGGGTCACATATCACGGGACTCTCTGTAACATTATTATTATTATTATTATTATTTGGGGGTAAAAATTACTTATTTCAAAATTTCCCTTTGAATTTCACTCTGTAAGATCTATAGACATGTTTCCAATTTGATGTAATGTTATTTTGAATTGGACACTGAGATTGTTGTAGCCAAGCATTCCGGGAAACAAACTCACTCAGAAGGACAATGCAGGTAGTGGAGTGCAGTTCGTTACACTGGCGGGCCCAAGGCAGAGTCTCCTCTTAGCCAAGGACCCCGACCAGTTTCTGTGAAAACCTTATAACCCTAAGTGTATGTGCTCAAACTCACCTCCCCAAATTCTCTAAAACTAGGCTGAACAAAGGAAAAGAAAGATACAATCAAAGTTAACCCGTGATTCATAAGCCTTAAGCCAAGGTAGTTAACAGTGGACAATTATTAATAGGCCTGTGGTCATACCCCAATAAGCATAATAGAATGTATGATTCTATTCAGTTACACAGATAATTAAGGTATTCTTTTAGGCAACGGAGAGTCTAGGTACGAGCACTGGGGCTCTTCCTTCCGGGGGCCTGGTTTTCCAGTTGTTATGTGGTTTCCGTGGATTCTGGGCTTATAGCTCAAAGTCCACAGTCCAGCCCAAGACGGATTCCTGCTTTCAAGATGGAACCTGTTCTGTCTGATTCCTCCTTCAAGATGGGGAAAACACCTGTCACTGCTTGTCACTCTCTTATTCAGAATGACACTTCTGTCAGCTACTTCAAGTTGTCCTTTTGACATCTACTTACTCAAAATTTTTACATGAAAACTTACTTTAGAAGAAGGTAAGGTGGGGCTCAGAAATGCCTTAGTGTGTAGGAACAGTAATGTTCCTTATTTCAAATATGCTATTTGGAGTAAAAGAAAATTTTCTATGTAGCTCTTAAGAAAACGTTTTGTTAAAACCTTTGCAGCTCAATTTAACTAAATTCTGGGTGTGTTTCTGGTCTTTTGTTTTTAAACTGCAAACAGACTTTGAGTTTCTTTCTGTTTCCCCATCATGCCTCATAACCGTCCACAATTAGGTTGTTAATGTTTTAGCCACAGAGCTGATCATCTGTTGTGTTAACAATTTATACCACGTGCTGTCCCAGATTAGAGGGTGTGACATTTGACTCTTCACTGGAATCACTACAGAATGACAAGGCCGGTTTTCTGCCTTCCTCAGACACAGCACAGCTAAGACAGCAGCCAAAGAGACAGATCTGCAACTGAAGACTCCAAAAAGTGAGTTCTACCTCTCCCTGAAAAGTTATCACTCTGAAGATATCATCAAAGGTCCTAGCCAGAGTACTCTAATTCAATAAACTGAATCACACCAAGATAAAGCAGACTGGCAAGACATCCAGGCATAAGCGGCTTCATTCACTCTGGCTTAGGTTTTCAATTTATAAAAACCTGGTGATTCTTTTCTCCTTTGGAACAATTCGATTTTAAGGATGTAAATCTAACTGTACTTACAAAACTGAAAAAAATGTTCAGGCTAACTATACACAGCGATAGTTTATATGATTAATGTAGTGAGTTTTCATAGCTGGTTTGTGTGGGGTGGGGGGCTGTTTGTGCATGTATATTTTGCTGCCCTCTACTGGGAATAGAAGGAATGATCGGCAACACAATTTTGTAAAGCAACAAAACCTCAACCAAAAAAAAAACAAAAAGGAAAAAGGCGTTATATGCAGCTCCATCTCAACTGAAAGTCTCTTTATGATGGAAATGAAATAATTATCTGGAAAAGCTCTAAGAACCAGGATGAAAACACAGTTGATATAAATGGAACTAATGAAATGAAATACAGATAAAATGCCTGAAGGTGATTAGCCCCAAGGTTTTGTTGCTTGTTCTTGTTGTTCAGCGGCTGTCTTATCCGACGTTTGCAACCCCATAGACAGCAGCACACCATGCTTTCCTGTCCTCCACGACATCCTGGAGTTTGCTCAAATCCCTGTCCCTTGAATCCGTGATCTAATCATCTAGCTTCTGACATCCCTTCTCCTTTTGCCTTCAGTGATTTCCAGCACCAGGGTCTTTTCCCGTGAGTCAGCTCTTCCCGTGAGGTGGCCAAAGTATTGGAGCTTTAGCATCAGTCCTTCCAAAGAATATTCAAGGTTGATTTCCATTAGGATTGACTACTTTGATCCCTTTGCAGTCCACGGGATTTTAGAATCTTCTCCAGCACAAGTCAAAAGCATCAGTTCCTTAGTGCTCAGCCTTCTTTGTGGTCCAACTCTCACATCTGTACACGACAACTGGAAAAATCATAGCTTTGACTATGGGGACCTTTGTCGGCAAAGTGATGTCTCTGCTTTTTAATAAGCTATCTAGGTTTGTCACAGCTTTCCTTCCAAGGAGCAAGTGTCTTTTAACTTCAAATTGCCAACATTCCTTTGATCAGAGACAAAAAGCAAGGGAATCCCAGAAAAACATCTACTTCTGCTTCATTTAGTACATGAAAGCCTTTGACTGTGTGGGTCAAAAACAAACTGTGGAAAATTCTTAAAGAGATGGGAATATAGACCACCTTACCTGTGTGCTGAGAGACCCGTATGTGGATCAAGAAGCAATAGTTAGAATCAGACTTGGAACCACTGACTTGTTCAAAATTGGGAAAGGAGTGTGTCAAGGTTGTATATTGTTACCCTGCTTATTTAACTTCTAGGCAGAGTGCATCGTACAAAATACCTTGGATGAATCAAAAGCTGGAATCAATATTTCTGGGAGAAACATCAACAACCTCAGATATGCAGATGGTTCCACTCTAATGGCAGAAAGTGAAGAGAAACTAAGGAGCCTCTTGATGAAGTTGAAAGATTAGAGTGAAAAAACTGACTTGAAACTCAATATTATAAAAAACTAAGATCATGGCATCTGTTCATATCACGTCATGGCAAATGAAAGGGGGTTAAGTGGAGCAGTTTCAGATTTTATTTTCTTGGGCTTCAAAATCACTGTACACAGTGACTGTAGCCACAAAATTAAAAAAATGCTTGCTCTTGGAAGGAAAGCTATGACAAAACTAGAGAGTGTATTAAAAGGCAAAGATGACACTTTGCTGACAAAGGTCTGTCGAGTCGAAGCTATGGTTTTTCCAATAGTCGTGTATGTATGGATGTGAGAGCTGGATGTACAGAAGACTGAGCACCAAAGAATTGATGCTTTCAAACTGTGGTTCTGGAGAAGACTCTTTAAAGTCCCTTGGACTGCAAGGAGTTCAAACCAATCAATCCTAAAGGAAATCAGCCCTGAATATTCATTGGAGGCACTGATACTAAAGCTGAAGCTCCAATACTTCAGCCACCTGATGCAAAGAGCCAACTCACTGAAAAAGGAGTTGACGCTGGGAAAGACTGAAGGCGAAAGGTAAAGGGGGTGAGATGGTCAATAGCTTCACTGACTCAGTGGACATGAATCTGAGCAAACTCCAGGAGACCATGGGGGACAGGGAAGCCTGACATGCTGCAGTTCAGATCAGATCAGATCAGTCGCTCAGTCGTGTCCGACTCTTTGCGACCCCATGAATCGCAGCACACCAGGCCTCCCTGTCCATCACCAACCCCCGGAGTTCACTGAGACTCACGTCCATTGAGTCAGTGATGCCATCCAGCCATCTCATCCTCTGTTGTTCCCTTCTCCTCCTGCCCCCAATCCCTCCTAGCATCAGAGTCTTTTCCAATGAGTCAACTCTTCACGTGAGGTGGCCAAAGTACTGGAGTTTCAGCTTTAGCATCATTCCCTCCAAAGAAATCCCAGGGCTGATCTCCTTCAGAATGGACTGGTTGGATCTCCTTGCAGTCCAAGGGACTCTCAAGAGTCTTCTCCAACACCACAGTTCAAAAGTATCAATTCTTCGGCACTCAGCTTTCTTCACAGTCCAACTCTCACATCCATACATGACCACAGGAAAAACCATAGCCTTGACTAGATGGACCTTTGTTGGCAAAGTAATGTCTCTGCTTTTGAATATGCTATCTAGGTTGGTCATAACTTTCCTTCCAAGGAGTAAGCATCTTTTAATTTCATGGCTGCAGTCACGAAAAGTCATAGAAAAGTCAACTTTTCTATGGTTTTAGAAAAGGCAGAGGAACCAGAGATCAAATTGCCAACATCCGCTGGATCATACAAAAAGCAAGAGAGTTCCAGAAAAACATCTATTTCTGCTTTATTGACTATGCCAAAGCCTTTGACCGTGTGGATCACAATAAACTGTGGAAAATTCTGAAAGAGATAGGAATACCAGACCACCTGATCTGCCTCTTGAGAAATTTATATGCAAGTCAGGAAGCAACAGTTAGAACTGGACATGGAACAACAGACTGGTTCCAAATAGGAAAAGGAGTACGTCAAGGCTGTATATTGTCACCCTGTTTATTTAACTTATATGCAGAGTACATCATGAGAAACGCTGGACTGGAAGAAACACAAGCTGGAATCAAGATTGCTGGGAGAAATATCAATAACCTCAGATATGCAGATGACACCACCCTTGTGGCAGAAAGTGAAGAGGAACTCAAAAGCCTCTTGATCAAAGTGAAAGTGGAGAGTAAAAAATTGGCTTAAAGCTCAACATTCAGAAAACGAAGATCATGGCATCTGGTCCCATCACTTCAGGGGAAATAGATGGGGAAACAGTGGAAACAGTGTCAGACTTTATTTTTCTGGGCTCCAAAATCACTACAGATGGTGACTGCAGCCATGAAATTAAAAGATGCTGCAGTTTATGGGGTCACAAAAAGCTGGACACAACTTAGTGACTGAACAACAAATACTACTAAAATTCCTCTTTTAATATGTGAAGAAATTTAGGCATAAATAGATAAAGACATTTCCTGAAGACTCCTACTAGAAAAAGAAAGTGGAAATTTGAACCCAGGCAACCTCACTACAGAAGCCATGCCCTTGTAACTACACTAAGAGGCACGCGAGATGCTGGTGCACTGTTGTGGTCAAAATGTACATGTAGAACAAACTCATCCATGTGCTCATTCTTCAAACATCTGTGTTTTATGAGTTGGTCTAAAATTAGTGAGAGTTGGACTGTGAAGAAAGCTGAGCGCCGAAGAATTGATGCTTTTGAACTGTGGTGTTGTTGGAGAAGACTCTTGAGAGTCCCTTGGACTGCAAGGAGATCCAAGCAGTCCATTCTGAAGGAGATCAGTCTTGGGTGTTCTTTGGAAGGACTGATGCTAAAGCTGAAACTCCAGTACTTTGGCCAGCTCATGCGAAGAGTTGACTCATTGGAAAAGACTCTGATGCTGGGAGGAATTGGGTGCAGGAGGAGAAGGGGACGACAGAGGATGAGATGGCTAGATGGCATCACTGACTCGATGGACGCGAGTCTGGGTGAACTCCAGGAGTTGGTGATGGACAGGGAGGCCTGGCATGCTGCGATTCATGGGGTCACAAAGAGTCGGACACAACTGAGCGACTGAACTGAATGTGTTAGGCAAGAATATATTAACACATACTCTCTACCATGATAAATTACAGAAATATTTCACCTTTAGATAACAATTTTGAAAGCAGATACTGAAAGTAAATATGATTTTTATTCCCTAGGTTTTGTTTTCAGTTCTCCAGATTTTGCTCATTTTCATTCCCTTTACACAACTTGGCCTGCTAATGTCTCCTAGCCTTCCAATCTCAGTTTATAATCATGGCTTTAAGGGAGTTTTCCCCACCCTCATCTGTTTCACAGCTTCAGCTCCCCTATGTAACACCACACACAGCGTGGCTTACACAACAGAAATGGATTTGCTCTTGGTCCTGGAGACTGAAAGCGCAAGATCAATGCTGGTGATCCTCCTGGCTTCTTCTAAAGTATTTATTACTACGTGTTTGTCCATGCCAGGTCTTAGCTGTAGCATAAGGACCCTTGGTTTTCCTTGCGGCTGTGGGATCTTGCTATTGTGGCACAGGAAGTTTTGGCTGTGGCATGTGGGATTTAGTTCCCTGAGCAGCAAATGAACCTGGGCCCCCTGAATTGGGAGCAAGGTGTCCTAGCCACTGGACCAGCAGGGAAGTCCTTGGCTTTTTTTTTAATGCAACTTTTTTTAACATTGAAATACAGTTGATTTACAATTATTGTGTCAGTTTCAAGTACACAGCAAAGTGATTCAAGTATACATGGATATACAAATACATATTCTATTTTACAATCTCTTCCATTGAAGGTTATTACAAGATATGTGCTATCCAGCAGGTCCTCGTTGTTATCTATTCTATATATAGTAGTGTGTGTCTCTTAGTCCCAAACTTCTAATTTGTCCCTCCTCCTTCCTTTCCCCTTTGGTAACCATAAGGTTGTTTTCTATGTCTGTGAATATATTTCTGTTTGAAAATAGTTCATCGGTATTGTTTTCATCATTTTCTGTCTGGCTTATTCAGTTAGTATGATCATTTCCTGGCTCTCAAATCACTGTCTTCTCTCTGTGTGCTTACGTGGGCTTTCCTCACAGGCAGACATATGAGAAGAGGCCACTGATTGTACAGGATTAGTATACCATTCTTACGAACTTATCTAACCATAATCACAGCCTAAAACCTTAATTTCCAAACAGAGTCCCATAGGGAGTTAGGGTTTCAACATATGAATTTGGAAGTGACACAATTTAGTCAATAGCATCATCCTATACATTTATATGGGCTTCCCAGGTGGCGTTAATGGTAAAGAATTCACTTGCCAATGCAGGAGACAGATGTGGGTCCGATTCCTGGGCCGGGAAGATCCCCTGGAGGAGGGCATGGCAACCCACTCCAGTATTCTTGCCTGGAGAATCCCATGGACAGAGGAGCCCGGGGGGCTATGGTCCATGGGATCACAGGAGTTGGACACGACAGAAGTGGCTTAGCATGCATGCGCGCATACATTTCTATAGCACTTTCTCCTGTTTTAGAATGATTATAGAGCAATCCCCTGTTGCTCTGTTTCTTTTTAGACATGAGTGTCCTCATGCCAGACCACATGACTACGTCCCCACTGTGTCCCTGGCCAGTTCTGTGCATTTCACGGCCATGTGAAACTGAGCAGGACCTCGTGGGGCTCCAGAACACGGAAGCTTTTCTGTCCCGTTTCTTGTTTGTAGGGGACAGCCTCCAACCTCCATGACCTTCCCTGAATCCAAACGGCAAGTTCAAACAGTCGCTAATCAGGGAAGGGAAGGGATGCAGAAACAAGGGAGGAGCAGTCAGGAAACACCAGCACAGCCCTGGGGCAGGGTCCTGGCCCCCCAGGAACTAAAGCCCCAATAAATGGCAGATGTCAGCATTCTTCATTCCAGAGAAGACCAGCCGGGGCCAGATTAAAGGAACCAGAGAAGCTCACCAAGAGATCAAGAGGTCACCTGAGACCGGATTAGAGGAATGCAGACCCGGCACACACCGCACCGTATCAGCAACACTGCCTTTGAATCATTGCAATAAAAACTCCTCACCAAATCCTCCCAGGTTGAGACACACGCTTCCGAGGACAAGAGCCCACTGTGTCCCCTTCTGCCTGGCAAAGCAATAAAGCTATTCTTTTCTATTTTACCCAAAACTCTGTCTCTGAGATTCAATTTAGCACTGGAAAACAGAGGCTGAGTTTTCAGCATCACATGTGCTCCAAGCTGGTTGAAGGAAAAAGGGCAGAAAGGAAGTTCCCATTCTGCCCCTTCACCAGGTCTCCCAGAAAATGGTATAATTAGCAGGGGGAGTAGCTTGGTCAGGTCTAATAGACACCTGGGGCTTTGCTGGAGACAGAACACCAAAACAAGCCTTAAGCTGATTCAGCTGCTGAATGTATGGGCTTCAGTCCCCTCCAAGGTCCTCATCAAAGTCACAGAAGGACATGTCATCAATTAAGCTAAACTCTGGTCACCAGCCATTCCTGGGCAAGGAAGCAGGGGCTTTATCTGCCCAGGCGAGTGGCACACAACCCAGTTTCTGTGTTCTTATTTCATGTGAATCAGTCATTTAAAAATAGGGTAAATAATTTAATAAATTATACCCACTGAATAAATGATCACTGCGATGCATAATAAACTCAAAATCAGTTATAAGTAAGTATTAAAAAATGCTGCATTCAGGCTTTTACAAGATTTTATTGTACTTTGAATAACAAGCATGTAACAAATTTAGAGCATGATAAGGATGGAATATCTCAAGTTACATTCCTTACAAAAGCATTAAGTACAGTACACAAAGATTGTTTAAAATATTTTAAAGTCTGCTAAAAAATTATCAAGACATCCTAGGATCTATGGAGTTACCTTTCCTGTCAACTAGAGCACTGACTCCCATTAGCTTTGCTACAATAAAAGTTAACATATATGAACATACACATATAGTAAATGAAATGGAAAATGAAGGCATGCAACAAACATTCCAATTACTAAGCAGGTATGAAGAAGAAAGTATTTTTAGTGTTTCTGAACTCATGATTCCTTTGAACACATTGACCAGGTCTAATGAACCTTTTTCTCCAGAATGTTTTTAATGGTTCATATTTAGACCATTCCCAATGCAATCATTACTCTTTTTCAGCATCATCATTCATTGAATCATCTGAGAACTTGCAAATGGAGTAAGAAACACATCAATCTCTTTCACAGGTGATATTCAAAACACTGAACGACCAACAGTCCATCACCCCTGTCTGATAAGCACAGACACCGGAATAGTGCTCATGTGGTGATGCAGTCTGTTCCCAAGCTGAATATCAGCCCTGATCTCATTTCCCGCGGCCAGATGCACGTTTCAGCTAAGGTAGAAGAATGAGCTATGAAACATGAAATTCACACAGACAAGAAATTGAACTCAAATACTCTGCTGCACGGAGGCTGAACGTGAAACTTTTCACAGTGACTGCAACTGACTGGCTGACAGGCAATGGTGGGTTGTTTTTTTTTGTATTCAACTTTGATTAAAACAAATGGACTCACAAGAAACCCTTGAGATTTAGTTAATGCTACCAATCTCAAGGCTCCGAAGAACTGAGGAGCCTTTAAAATCAGTATACGTGACCTTTTCTATATTTTTCCTTAAGGAAAAAACAATAATAAAAACACCGAGGTACTTGAGTTTCTTTTCAAGGGATTACTGTTGTTATCTTCCTGAGATGCAAAGACCACAAAAGAAGAGCACCATGCCGAGGCTGCTGGACGAGGCACCAGAAACTAATAGTTTGGTCCTTTTCGAAAGGGGTCTCTTCCAACAATGACACTAAAACACAGCGATGGATCACAGATGCCCGGGGCGCCTGGCTGTCCTTGGATTCCGGGTTTTCCGTGGTCTCCATCTTTGCCGGGGAGGCCTGGGTCTCCAGGAGGACCTTCTTTGCTTATTCCAGGGGGGCCCTCTGGACCTATGATGGAACATTAGCAACATATGAACACAGAGTTCGTTTCTGGTGCTGACACAGCTGAATCTGTAAAACATGTAAACTGGAAAAGAGACTCTCTTCAACATTTTACATATTTGCACTCAAAGTGGAAAGAGAAGGAATCCTCTTGATAATTCTATATGCCTTCCATTTGGAAAAGAACTATCCAAAAATAATTTTCCAAAACTAAGCCAAGCTGTGTTATTACAGAAATCATGCAGCTAATGAAGACACAGAGCTAACATTTTAAGATTTCAATTTGTGGATTTCACAATTTAAAAAATTTAAGATTTCAATTTGCAGCTAAACTATTTCTTACTTTCAGCTTACTTTTGCCAATATTATTTTAAATTTGCCAGTAATATATCAGTAAGCGAAAACTTTAATGAAGTCACTTTTGTGCCATATTTGCAGTCAAAATGATTATTTTCATTATAGGTATATAGTTTCCACATTGAAATACATTGTCATTAGCATAATATCATAATAATCCATACACAAAGGTATTATAACACCAATTTGTAAACCATAATTTAGTTCAACTAGCATGCTCAAAGAAAGGAAAATTAAATCAAGACACTGGCCTTTTAAAGTTGGTGACCGAAATATTTAGGTTTGGGGATGGAGCAATGTGGTTTGGGAGCACTCTCTATCACTAATAGTTCCTGCTATTACCACTAATAAATGTTTATTCAACACTTAACTGCTGCTGCTGCCAAGTCACTTCAGTCGTGTCCGACTCTGTGCGACCCCATAGACAGCAGCCCACCAGGCTCCCCCGTCCCCGGGATTCTCCAGGCAAGAACACTGGAGTGGGTTGCCATTTCCTTCTCCAATGCATGAAAGTTGTTCAAAACGCTTTGTATACAAATTATTGAATCATCTGCTCCACCTAAAAGCCTCAAAAAGTAGTAACATCTAAAATAATAATGATGATACACATTTATTGAAAACACAGCTTTGGTTGTCATACACTGTCTGAAGGCACAACGTATATTAACTCATTTAATCATCCATCAGTGTCATGATACAAAGAAAGCCGAGTGCCAAAGAACTGATGCTTCTGAACTGTGATGTTGCAGAAGACTCTTAAGAGTCCCTTGGGCTGCAAGGAGATCCAACCAGTCCATCCTAAAGGAAATCACTCCTGAATATTCATCAGAAGGACTGATGCTGAAGCTGAAACTCCAATACTTTGGCCACCTGATGTGAAGAGCTGACTCATATGAAAAGACCCTGATGCTGGGAATGATTGAAGGCAGGAGGAGAAGGGGACAACAGAGGATGAGATGGTTGGATGTCATCACCGACTCAATGGACGTGAGTTTAGTAAACTCCGGGAGTTGGTGACAGACAGGGAAGCCTGGTGTGCTGCAGTTCATGGGGTTGCAAAGAGTTGGACACAACTGAGCGAACGAACTGAACTGAACTGAAATGACATCTTATCACTATTTTACAAATGAGAAAACTGAGGGAAAGCAAAGTTAACACAGCTAGCAGAGTTTGGCTTTTGAGTCCATTTCAGCTTTATTTTGTGTCCCTGAGAATCATAAAGATAAGATAGTGATACAGACAGTGATATACATTAGATAGGCATGAGCAACTGAAACCATATGAGAGCTAGTCTAAGGAGTGGTATTCTAAAGAACTGAAATGATAAATGAGAGGGAATCTTGAATGATTCATGAATGTAATATAGGATAAAACTTCTAGTAGTTAGATCTCAATGTGCTGAATGTGAATCACTCAAAAAAGGAAAGAAAAGTCTTGATTTCAAATCTTTGGACATAGATCTATGGTGATTTTCCTAAAGCAAAATGTGCAGGAACACTTATGAGCATCACCAGTTCTTACCTGGGGGACCAGGAGGACCTTGTGCTCCAGGGTACCCAAGTCCTTGGCTCCCCTTTGCCCCGTTCCGTCCAGGGAGGCCTGCAGAGTGTCAGAGAGGTGAATAAGCTTACTTTTCCCATAAAATCACTTCCTCCTAGATTGTTTCTTTCAAAGCTGTTAATATATACATTAAAGAAAAATAAATCTTTAAAAAAAGTTTCACCTACTTATTATTACTTACCACCTATTTATTATTACTAATGGGAAAGAATTTTTTAAGCCACAATTTTTAAAATGATTAATGGTCTAGAAACATAATGAGATTAAATATTAAGAAAGGGAAATTATTGGAATTAATTTTGAAATTATTTAGCCCTTTCTGTTAATCATAGCTGTTCCTTTGATGAAACATCTAAATTGTTCAAATCATATTAAATTAAAAGGAAATAATTATCAACCAACATTTCACATAAACATTCAGAGGCAAAGAGCAGTTAAGTTGTGGCCTACTATTAGAAAGTTTGGTTGCAAAACCTAATTTTTTTTTCTTTAAGATTTTTTTTTTAATGTGGACCATTTTTAATTTTTTTATTGCATTTGACACAACACTGCCTCCACTATTTTTTTTCTTAATTTTTTTATGGTTGGCAACATTTTTATTTATTTATTTTTTTAACCATTTATCATTTATTTATTATTATTATTTTTTTTTACTTTACAATATTGTATTGGTTTTGCCATACATCAACATGAATCCACCACGGGTGTACACGTGTTCCCCCTCCTGAACACCCCTCCCCCCTCCCTCCCCGTACCATCCCTCTGGGTCATCCCAGTGCACCAGCCCCAAGCATCCTGTATCCGGCATCGAACCTGGACTGGCGATTCGTTTCTTATATGATATTATACATGTTTCAATGCCATTCTCCCAAATCATCCCCCGCCCCGCTCCCTCTCCCACAGAGTCCAAAAGACTGTTCTATACATCTGTGTCTCTTTTGCTGTCTCGCATACAGGGTTATCGTTACCATCTTTCTAAATTCCATATATATGCGTTAGTATACTGTATTGGTGTTTTTCTTTCTGGCTTACTTCACTCTGTATAATAGGCTCCAGTTTCATCCACCTCATTAGAACTAATTCAAATGTATTCTTTTTAATGGCTGAGTACTACTCCATTGTGTATATGTACCACAGCTTTCTTATCCATTCCTCTGCTGATGGGCATCTAGGTTGCTTCCATGTCCTGGCTATTATAAACAGTGCTGCAATGAACATTGGGGTACACGTGTCTCTTTCAATTCTGATTTCCTCGGTGTGTGTGCCCAGCAGTGGGATTGCTGGGTCATAAGGCAGGGGAGATACCATGATCACTTTTTTTTTTTTAATGTTTTAGTTTTTTGGCCCTAAGACATGAGGGACTGCAGTTCATTGACCAGGGATCAAACCTACGCCCCATGTATTAGAAGGCTAAGCCTGAACCACTGGACCACCAGCAAAGTCTCTAATTTTTCTTATAATAGAAAACAATGTTGAATACAGTAACAGATGTTACCAAAGTCAAAATAAAGGAAATGGTGACTGTGATGTTCTATTTAAAGACATTATTGGACTCAAGCAAAATTTCTAAGTTCATTGTCAACATTTTCTGATTTACAAGTTCACATGCTTCATAACCTTGAACTTTCTCTCTTGACTTTCGGATATGCTTTCAAAAAATACAATAATTATTCTTTAACTCAGTTGACAAATTATTTAAAGATTTAGGGATAGAAAAATTTTTTGTCTTCAAGAAGACAAACATGAACTCTTGTCTATTAAATCACTTTAAGAGGTGAATACAAAAAAATATCTTTTTCTGTTGTTCATTTGCTTACACATACAAACTAAGTACCTTTTAATCCTTTGACACCTGGGCGTCCTGGAGCTCCCATTAATCCGGGAACACCATCTCTTCCTGGCAAACCAGGGAATCCTCGGGGACCTTCTGGGCCCATGGGACCAGGTGGCCCTGGAATACCAGGGGAGCCGTGCTGGGGCTGGCAATGATCACAGCTTTGAATTCTTCCACTTTGAAGTAAGACAGGTAACTGGGCTTGAAAGCAAAGAAACCCCCACCCTTATGTTTAAATGGTGAATGGACATTAATAATATCACTTATAATTTTAAAAAAAGATTTACAGATGCTTAACTCTTGGCCAATAACTTCATTTCTAGAAATTTAACTAGGAAATATCCATTGCTGTTTACAATAATTTTATTATGGAAATTGCTTCAAATAAGGGGGGAAAGTACCTCCCTAAAAGAAACTGTTAAATTATAAGTGTCATATTGGGGAATAAAATTACTAGAATTACGTCAGAAAATAAAATTTAATCAGTGGTGAAATAATAATAGATTACTTTATGAAAAAGATTACAAACGTTACCATGTAATGTTTGTAAAATACTTAAGGTAAAAATACTTATCTAGGAGAGACAAAGATGGATAAATGTCCTTTATTTTCTTCTTTATCTTACTTACACTTTTATAATTTCTACAAAAATATTTATATTACTTCTGAAATTTGAAAGTTATTAAAATCTGTATGTTTGAGACTTACCTCTTAATACATCAGTGCAAACTTGTCGAATAAACTGTTCTGAAAATTCTCTCCCCTGCATCAAATTATTCGGGGTTATAACATGGACATGCCAAGTACAAAGAATGAAATCATAAGAACTGTGAAAGAAGCAGAATACATACCGGCTTCCCATCCATTCCTGGGGGGCCCGGATCACCTGGTTGCCCAGGGGGCCCCTGGGGGCCCGGGGGCCCCATCTGACCATCCACCCCAGACTCTCCTTTGGCTCCAGTGGCACCTCGGGCACCAGGCTCTCCCTTTTCACCCATCTAAAAACAAGAGAAATCGTCAGAAGTTCTATTTAAATATTTCAGGAGGTATAATTGCACCATAAAATATGTCCTCAAGAACACAGATATGAATAAATACAAACATATATCTAAATTATACAGGTAACTGCTGGGAAACACCATAATTGATCAGGAGGGAAATTTCATACCATATTAAACAGCAATTTATCCATCCAATCAACCACCCATCCAACCCTACAAATAACTGTTACTTAGTACATATATTGATTAGGCAATATGCATAGTACCAGAGATACATCAGTGACCGCGACAGTCTTGTTCCCACAGAGTTTAAATTCTAGCGGTAGGCATAGAGATGCATAATAGTCCTCATTGGAAAATATGCAGAAAAACAGTTCCTAATTTAGAATAGGAATCAATACTATTGACAAATGCGTACCATTTCATACCTAATTCAGTGAACCTGCAAATTCTGAAAATCTCTATTTAGGAACTATTGAAGAACATGAAAGATATTTTCTGTTTGGAATGTCAACAGCTAGATTTATTTATACAGTACTGAAAATTAAGCCGTGAGGACTGGACAGCATAATACAAGAAGAAACATACCTCTCCTTTTGCACCGTGATGGCCTTGAATTCCCTTTAAAAATTAATAGGAAAAAAAATGTGCAAGTTACAGTACTAGCAATGTGGCATGTACCCTTTAGACATATTTAATCAAACTTTAATTTTTGGTTTGGAAGAGAGCAATAGAAATAGTGACAAAATTATATATATAAGAGACCTTTTTAAAGGAGACTAAGAAAAGGCTACCCACTCCAGTATTCTGGCCTGGAGAATCCCGTGGACTATACAACTCCGTGGGGTCGCAAAGAGTCGGACACGACTGAGGGACTTTCACTAATGACTAGGAAATACACTAAATGAATAATATAAAAGGGTTAATTTATATAACTTTCATTTGTCTATATGAATATTTTCATATGATGAAGGTCAAATATGTAGGTTAGAATGTCATTCTATCTAAATTCTTTTAAAACTCTACTCTTATTTTAAAATATATTACTAGTTTAAGGAAAATTAAAACTCAAGTCAGAGAATATACCCAATATTTAATAATAACTATAAATGGAGTATAGCCTTTAAAAATTGCAAATCACTATATTGTAAACCTTATATATAATTGTACACTAACTATACTTCAATAAAAAGCTCAAATCAGTAAAAAAAAAAAAAAAAAAAAGGAATATTTATTTTTTTATTCAGTGATTAAGATTCTATTTTTTTTTCAAATTTGTGTTCTTAAAGTTAAATTTTATTTGAGTACTATAGATAAACAATGGGTTAAAGAAAAGATAACATAGGGAAGAAAAACATACTGTCCTATGCTTAAGTCACTCACGGCTGGAAATTCAGAGATTAGGAAAGCAGCATGTTAGTGTGAAGTCAAGTGGGCCTTAGGAAGCATTACTATGAACAAAGCTAGTGGAGATGATTCAATTGCAGCTGAGCTATTTCAAATCGTAAAAGATGATGCTGTGGAAGTGCTGCACTCAATAAGGCAGGAAATTTGTAAAATTCAGTAGTGGCCACAGGACTAGAAAAGGTCAGTTTTCATTCCAGTCTCAAAGAAGGGCAATGCCAAAGAATGTTCAAACTACTGTACAATTGCACTCATTTCACACGCTAGCAAGGTAATGCTTAAAATCCTTCAAGCCAGGCTTCAACAGTACACAAATTGAGAACTTCCAGGTGTATGAGCTGGATTTAGAAAAGGCTGAGGAACCAGAGATCAAGTTGCCCACATCCGCTGAATCAGAGAAAAAACAAGAGAATTCCAGAAAAGCATCTTCTTCTGCTTCATTGACTACATGAAAGCCTTTTACTGTGTGGATCACAAAAATCTGTGGAAAACTCTTAAAGAAATAGAAATACCAGATCACCTTACTTGCCTCCTGATAAACCTGTAAGCAAGTCAAGAAGCAATAGTTAGAACTGGACATGGAACAAAGGACTGGTTCAAAATTGGGAAAGGAGTACATTAAGGTTATAAATTGTCACCCTGCTTATTTAACTTATATGCAGAGCACATTAAGCAAAACACTGGGCTGGATGAAGTACAAGCTAGAATCAAGATTGCTGGGAGAAATAGCAATTACCTCAGATATGCAGATGACACCACCCTTAGGGCAGAAAGGGAAGAACTAAAGACCCTCTTGGTGAAAGTGAAAGAGGAGAGTCAAAAAGTTGGCTTAAAACTCAACATTCAGAAAACTAAGATCATAGCATCTGGTCCCATCACTTCATGGGAAATAGATGGGGAAACAGTGGAAACAGTGATAGACTTTATTTTCTTGGGCTTCAAAATCACTGCAGATTGTGACTGCAGCCATGAAGTTAAAAAATGCTTGCTCCTTGGAAGAAAAGTTATGGCCAACCTAGACAGTATATTAAAAGGCAGAGACATTACTTTGCCATCAAAGATCCAGACTCTAGTCAAAGCTATGGTCTTTCCAGTAGTCACGTATGGATGTAAGAATTGGACCATAAAGAAGGCTGAGTGTCAAACTGATGCTTTTGAATTGTGGCACTGGAAAAGACTTGAGATTTCCTTGGACTGCAAGGAGATCAAACCAGTCCATCCTAAAGGAAATCAGTCCTGAATGTTCATTGAAGGACTGATGCTAAAGCTGAAAGCTCCAATACTTTGACCACCTGATGTGAACAGCCAACTCAATGGAAAAGATCCTGATGTTGGGAAAGATTAAGGGCAGGGGGAGAAGGGGACGACAGAGGATGAGACGGTTCTATGTCATTATCAACTCAAAGGGCATGAGTTTGAGGAAACTCTGGGGTATAGTTAAGGACAGGGAAGCCTGATACGCTGCAGTCCATGGGGTTGCAAAGAGTCAGACACGACTTAGCAACTGAACAACACAAATTTTGTACAATGGGCTTCTCAAGTGTCATTAGTGCTAAAGAACCCGCCTGCCAATGCAGGAGACCCAAGAGATGCAGGTTTGATCCCTGGGTTGGGAAGATCCCCTGGAGAAGGGAAAGGCTACCCACTCCAGTGTTCTGGCCTGAAGAATCCCATGGACAGAGGAGCCATAGGAGAGTGAGACATGACCGATGCAACGTAGCATGCATATGTGCATGTTGACCAACATGGCAGTTTTTTCTTCCCATGATATAAACTAGGGCCCTTTACCTGAAGCTTTCTCACCATCACAGTCATGGGATACATCTGAATGGTTCCTTTAAAGTTTTTCCTCTTATCTTTTACATAGTCATTCCAATGACATTTTTGAGAGATGATAAGAACCTTTAGGAAATACACTAGAATTTTTTGTTTTTGAAATTTATTGTACATTCAGGCTCCAAAATCACCCAGTATTAGTTTAGAACAAAGGGTAGAGCTTTCACAATACACAGGAGGGATTTCATTAATCAACTTTATTATTTTTTATTGAAATATAGTTGATCATTAATCAACTTTTAAAGTTAAAAATTCGTGTTCTGCAATTCAATATAAAATTCAGTGTATAACATCTCAATATGAAATTCAGTGTATAACAAACATTTCAATAGAGAATTCCATGTATAACAATGAAGTTTGAGGATTTATGTTGATTTATTTCTAGGTTCCTTCAACATGAAGATACAAATGAGGCAGAAGAAAAAATTAGGGAAAAATCAATGTTTGGCACAGAATAAAGGAGATTCTCAAAACTTGAGCATAAAGACACTAAATTTTAGTTTTCATATAAAAATCAATCAGTGAGTAAAACACTCTTTGTCAAGCCATTCTTTAAATATAGAGGTTTCTGAAGAAATGCAGATATGTCCCCTACCAGATAGAATCCTGCAATTGGATCCAGGTAAGGGGAAAGATAAAAGATAAAAGGATAAAAGCTCCCAGGACTAGAACCAAATTAGAGCTGAAACTGAAAACAGCTGTCAGCTGAGAATCCACTTAGATGATCTTGTGAGAGAAACATTTGCTTGGACCCCATTCATAACAAGAAGGCCAAAAAAAATCAAATCGTACACGTGCAGCACTTGGTAGGATGACAGGTAACTTAGGGCTTTGTTTACTTAGAGGGGTGGGACAACCGCTTAGCAGCTGAGGCCACAGCTGCCCTGACGCCTCTGCAGACTCGGGTCATGGTGGTGGAAACGCAGCTTCCAACCCACCCAGGACAGAGCTTCCCAGCAAACCCAAATCCTGCGTTGGGGGAGGCAGACTTGCTTTTTCTCTTGGGAAGTGAGAAAAAAAAAAAGATGTTAAGGGAACCTTGCCAAGGGTGTCATCTGTCAACCAGTGAGCTAGCCGCCAAATTGTGCGCTCAGAATCCAAAGGAAATAGGCTCCTATCGGAGATTCTGTGAGTAAAAGGTGGGAGGACCTGCCGGGGTCGTGGAGGCTGACGCATGGAGAGGTGAGGCTCTCCTGTGAGAGGAGCCGTGTACAGATGCTGTGTGGTTAACCCGGGGAAGCAGAGCAGGGCGGCGAGGAGCAGGGACAGAGCTGCCTGTCATCCGGCGGTTTACCATGGGGCGAAGGGGCCCTAACTGAGGAGACCTTTCTTCCTGACCGTCACTGCACACGGGCGGACCCGGTCCTGTGCGCTCTCAGTGATGCCTGCTCTGAAGCCCAGCTTCTAGGCTCTCAATTTCCCAACACCCAACGCTCACCTTTCATCTAAGACGCGCCCGGGGCCCTGTGCTTTCAAACACATGCCTTCCCACCCGCCAGGCCCTCTCCCATTCCTCCAAGCGAGGGACCCAGAAACTCTGCCCTTGGAGCCGTCACCTCACGGTTTCATCCCCCTACCACCAGAATCAGTGCAACTACGGAATCTGCCTTATGCCCACACTCCCTATCAGTTGGATGATTTTATTTGTCCAGTTTGGCTCTGACTTAACCTACACACCATGTGACAATCTAACAGAAACATGGCTTCAGAGGAGTTTAGTCAAAGAGGAAGAAAGTTAGCACTGAAGCACACAGGTTACTATGTGTAAGACAGATAGCTGGTGGGACGTTGCCGTGGAGCTCAGCCTAGAGCAAGGGGATGGGGCTGGGAGGCAGGCTCAAGAGGGAGGGGATATATGTGTGTTTATGGCTGGTTCACATTGTCAGGCAGCAGAAACCAACACAATATTGCAAAGCGATTATACTCCTATTAAAATTTTTCTTAAAAAGGAAGAAAAGCATGTATTATATATCCATTCCATGATAGTTCCCTGAGATGGGATTAACACATCTGTAGGGTAGCAAATTGTGTCTTTGAACAAACTAGAGGGAAACAAGTCGATTCTTTCACTACACAGGGCCTCAATTGCTCACATTTTAAGAAGAAAATAAAAACTCAGCAATAGGTACAGAGATGTTGCTATGAACGGCTGCCTTGGGCCATTACTACTCCAAGAAGCAGGTGGAATTGTCTGCCTTCAGTCATTTTTTAAAATGTGGACCATTTTTAAAGTCTTTATTGAGTTTATTACAACATTGCTTCTGTTTTTACATTTTGGATTTTTGGCTGAGAGACATGAGATCTCAGCTCCCTGACAAGGGATTGAAACAGCACCTCTTGCACGAGAAGGCAAAGTCCTAATCACAGGACACTAGGGAAGCCCCAGCCTTTAGTCATTTACTTGGTCAGAAATAAGTATTGAAAGTCAAGTTTCACAGCCACAGAGAGTATCAGCATGGGAAAATAAAAATATAAATCGAACAATTAAAGCAAGCCCTGATCACCATCACCACGAGGATTCTCGTCCCTGTGCACTTAGAATGCACACCACGCCTCCCCTTCTCCTCACTCATTTTTATTTGCAAGTAACTCTCTCTCAGTCTTGTTCAGTTATGTGATTCATTAATTCATTTTCCATAAAAAAAATACCTGGAATCCTGGAATCCCTGGTCTTCCATTTTCTCCCTTTTGACCCTTTAAAATTGAATAAATGTCATTTATTAGTTCACACATACATGATGCATTCACACATACAACGCATACTAGTACTTTGCTGCTATCTAGAACAAAGGTCACAAGAGCAGTGATGCAAATATGCAAAATGATGCAAGAGAAGAGAGGAAAAGAAGTGAGAGGAAAGTCAGCCTAACCTTAGAGTTAAAATTGATGGAGACAAGGAACAAACTACTGACTTTGGGGAACATGTAAACAGAACGTGTTAGACAATTGAGGGTGTTCTGCGGAGTCCATGCTCACGGCATGAAAACTTTAAAAATCCAGTGACTGTGGTCATTTTCTTAACTTCAATGGCATTATGTTTGGTGTGGATTATGCACATGTGAGGGCAAGAAGACCACTTTACAGACATTTTAAATTTAAAAGACATTTCTACATTTACACTGTAAAAAATATTTTGAATGAAGATCTTTAAATTGGGACAAATAAAGAAAACTTGATAAAGATACAAACATATTTGTCCATTCAATTAATATTTTGTATAAGACATCCATCTTGTATAAGACATTGGGCCAGACCCTGAAATACCACTATTTCATCCCTATGTTGAAAGGGTAATTAATATAGTCTAGTAAAACATACACCTAGATATACAATCAGTTAAAGATCTAGTGACTGAAATTTTAAATCACTCCTGAATAGCAGGTTTTGTTTTTTCCATTTAGTTATACCCATGAATTCCCAGGGGCCCTGTTTGCTGGCAGGACCCGGTAACAGTGTCCCTATGTTGCCATCAAGTTGCTTACTGTGTAGTGCAGAAACTAAGCAAATTAATATCTTAAATATGCAGTTAAATTCCAAACTTCAAAGTGGCTAAGATTCTAAATCTCAACTGTTCTCAAAACAAAAACAAACTAATGTGCATGATAAAGGTATTAGCTGACCCGACAGTAGTAATCATATTACAGGATATAAATGGATCAAACCAACACCTTTTACACCTTCAACTTACTCAACTCACACATTTTTTGTGGTTGGGGGAAAGGGTGACTGGACTCAAGAAGACTAGTTAGAATGATGCTTCAGTCACCCAGGACCCATGACAAGAAATGACCAGGGTGGTGGATCTCAGAGAAGGGGCTTAATTCAACTTTCATTGTCTGAAACACATTGAGACTGTGACCCTAGCAGATTTTCATTCTGAAATTTTCTTTTATGCCTCCAGATATTCCAGAGTTTTGAACATCCTGGGAAATTTTGCAGTGTCTTTGTTTTATATGAAGCTTATTTTATGTAGCAAAACTCAGCCACTATCACTAAGCTTTGTAATTTTAAAAACATTTCTGAAATACTGTCTGTCCAGATTTATAATTTTGGTCAGAAAAATCTTATATATTTCTAGAACGTGAAAGACTGAAAGGCCGACAGATACAGTTTATTCCTTATCAGTGCGTCACTGATTCAGCCAGCAGTGTCCTATTCATGGACCAGCGATCAGTTAAGGAAAAATCTCTTCTAGAGCCACTTGGACTGAGGTAGAACTGTCCTCACCTCTCAAAGCTGTCGCACATTTCTTCTCTTTACCTTTTTCACTAAGACGTCCAAAACCAAATGTCCTTCTAAATCACCCTAGATTTCTTCAGCCTGATCTAATTTTCTGGTATAATTCTCCTTCTTTTTATTAGTTTGAATATGTTTTATATGTAGAGTGAATAGTGTCCTATCAAATTTATTTGGGCATAAGTCATGTCAAATCATCTGGTGAAACCAACACACCACAAAGTATATAAATGAACAGATATTACAAGAATAAAGCATAAAGTCCTGATTTTATTGCAAGCCAAAAAAAAGCCAGTAACGTACCTGAATGCCCCTTTCACCTTGATTTCCTTTGTCCCCCTGCAAAAAGGCAGTTTTATATGTAGCATAATATAATATATTCTGTAACCTTTCAAATAAACATGTTTTTCTTCAGCAAAGAAAAATACATAGTCTCATGCAAATTCCACAAGTGCCTTATATACAGAAGCTAACATAATATTTGGGAAGAGAGTAAAACCACATTATGTCAAAGTGATGTTCTAAATGAATACTTTCTTGTGCTCTTATATTCAAAAAAAAGTTTACTACAATTTCTTTGTTATAAGGAAGAAGAAAACTTTTCCATATTGATGACAATCTGAGGTTAAACAAAGAGAAGACAAACTTGTTTTATGAAATCAAACTGAAAAGTCTTCTTACTATTCAGCCAACAGTAGCCACAGATTTATAAGAAACAATGAAACAATGCTGAAATTGTATTTTAGAAAATATATGCTTCAAAAATTAACTTTTGGGGTAAAGTCATATACCATATTTTTGTTTCCTGGAGTTTCTCAGCCAGGAGAGATGTCTGAAACCAACTAGTTCAATGTCTTTGCTTTTATAATTAACACACAGATCAGGAAAGGTAAGCATTTGCCGAAAGTTGAACTTGGGCCATGCTATCCAAACATAGGGTTTTGTGCTTACAGCAAATAAAACACAGGTTTTCTTTTAACTGGCAAGTTTCTGAACAAGGAAATTCTCTAAATCCAAACATATATTCACATAGATTTAGTAAGTAAATCGGAGAAGGCAATGGCACCCCACTCCAGTACTCTTGCCTGGAAAATCCCAGGGACAGAGAAGCCTGGTAGGCTGCAGTCCATGGGGTCACTAGGAGTCGGATACTGAGCGACTTCACTTTCACTTTTCACTTTCATGCATTGGAGAAGGAAATGGCAACCCACTCCAGTGTTCTTGCCTGGAGAATCCCAGGGATGGAGAGCCTGGTGGGCTGCCGTCTATGGGGTCGCACAGAGTCGGACACGACTGACTTAGCAGCAGCAGCAGTAGCAGTAGTAAGTAAATACTATAGTCAATAGTATTAAATAAATACTAGCCACTAAGAGTCCAACACTTAATCACTGCTGTGTGGACCATCCTTGTGTCAGCAAGTGCTGCCTGCCACTCATCAGAGCAAAAAAGATCACTCTGGGGACAATAACCTAGGGCCCGAACAGATAACACATGAGGGATAGAAAAAATGAAATGATACAAAACTTGAAACAGCAAGGGATACAAAGATGGAGACATAGAATTTGTACCCTTTACGGAACAAAACTGGTACAGTCGCTTTTAACCTGGATGTTTAGATACTGACTCAGGGCTGTGGACTTCTCTGACAGATAGCCAGTTAAGTTCTTGCTCAAAGCCTTCAAGCCGACAATGATATTTATACAGATACAACTCAGAGCTTTTTTATTTAACGGGATAGAGAGAGAACCCAAGGGAATGCTATCTTATCTCACCAAAATATTTTATGTGAATATATAAGCCTTACATTTTAAACTCAAATTAACTTTAGATGAACTATTATGTAATATAATTGTTTCAGAGAAAAGAATATCATGGTCAAGCATTCTGGTTGTAATTTTTATCATTTCAGACTTCTGCTTCAGTTTGGGAAAGATATTCATACTTTGGTTAAGAGTGGCTCGAGTTGAATATTTGGTAACCTGGAAGGGTTAGTTTTAAATTTACACTGCATCTGCTTCTGTGAGTTGAGCCCTTTTTTGTTATTGTTAGCATACACAATGGCCTGCCTGAGGGAGGGAACCTGAGCCACCTGAGAAGGACTGTCAGGAAGTGATACTAACACATCCCCCACCTGAGCCTTGCCATTCTATAGGAAACTTGCAAAGACTGAATAGTCTTTTTCCTTTGTTTCCTCACCTCCCCCGATCTCTGATCCATAAAAGAACCCAGCAACCAGGCCCTGACAAGAAGGTTCTTTTGGGGCACTAGCCTGCATCTTCCTGGTCAGCTGGCTCCCCGATTAAAGTCTCTTCCTTGCCTCAAACCTCGTCTCTCGGATTCACTGACTTGTCGAGTGGAGAGCAGAGCGAGCTTGGACTCGGTCACACTTTCCCTAAAAAATTCTTAACTCGCCTGGGTTGACTACTGAACAATATGAATTTACAGGATATTACTTAACTGTATGTTTTCTGATCTAACTTTTCCAAGGTCCTCACGCAGGAGACAGTACCCATGCAGGGACACGAAAGAGGCCACAGCTCTTGGCATGGGGTTGAGCACATTACGTGTGCGCGGGGTTGAGCACATTACGTGTGCGCCAAGTACGTAGGTCATCTCACCGCTGAATGTATCATTGGCCCTCCTATGCTACTTGCCCAAAAGAAAAACCTACATGTTCACAGCTGATTAACACTGAATTATGTATCCTAAAAATCATACCTTTTTCCCTTGAATTCCAGGTAAACCCAGGTATCCTGGTTCTCCTGGGGGACCCACCGCTCCTGGCTCTCCCTAAATAACACAGAAATCACATGAACATCGTAGACCCACTGCTTGTGAACAGCCCCACTGCTTGTATCTCTACATACATCTCAAATTTAAAACTGATAGTTAAAACTTTATGAACATTCAGAGTTATTATTACAGAACTAGTAAAGAGTGAAAAGTCCATGGATGTCCTAATAAAATTTTTTATGTTTCTTCCTATCTTTTCTAGTTAAGAAATTCTGAGAGCATATGATATTTGAAAGCTTCATAAATAGTTGGTATTTTTCTTATAACTTCAACAATAAAAAATTAAGCAGTGAAAATAATAAACATGGGTATTTCTCTTCGCATTTACTAATATTTTCTCTTCATCCTTGAAATTGCTTTTTCTCACAAATCCTCCTTTAAAAAACTTATTGTTATACAACTGGTAATAAAAAGAAGCAATAAAATTATTAAAAATTTCATTACCCAATATTTTTATTTGGTTATATATTTTCCCTCTACCTCTCACAAACATAGAGGCAACTTAGTTACCAAAATGTGCTATGTATGCATAATTTTATAATAAATTATTTACTTCAAAATATATTAATATTGAATTTTTTAATAACCATTATGTTTTAAAATTTTTAAATTATAGAACATCATTCAATTGTATTGATTTACCATATTTAATAAAATTCCTACTGCCAAACACTCATTTTCACCATTTTTATAAACAATATTGGGGTGAACATTCTTATCATTAAATATATACATTTATGATTTTTACTTTATATATCTGGAAAATTATTTTCTTAAACATAAATTCTTGAGCTGTTTTCAGAGCAAAGAATATTCTGTGTTATCTTAACTGAATTTTCTACTCCTTATCATGTCACAGGTATTATTTCCTTTCTTTTAAATGCCTTAAATAAGAAAGACTTACACTGTGAAAGTATATAATGATGATGTCTCAACAACATTTAGGTTAAAATTTTAAGAGATAGGATGTGCTCCTAAACATGCTTCATGGTGCTTTGGGTTTGCTTTGTTTGTTTTACTGTTAGTCCTAAACTCTTGTCACATTAACTAAAAATGGCTCTCTTTTGCGGAAACTAAGTTCTGTTCTCTTTGCTCACTGTGAGTTGTTGAGTATGACTCTAGATTTTTAAAGGCTAGAGAAGAATTTAAAATGACTGACATCAACTGTTTGGTTTGGAGGAAACTGGTAAGGCATTTGTGACTCCCAAACTGAAAATAAAGTCCCATCAATCATCAACCGAGGGACAGAACCACCCTGGGACACATACACTCTCATGCTCAGCCACAGAAGACAGTGATATTCTCTGGACCAGAGGGGATATTCACATTAGCAACCAACTTTTACCAGTTCTATAAAAACCAAGGTATATGTCATGTCTTTATTACCCAAACTATGATAAAATATCCAAAACACAGAAATGAAATTGGCCCACATTCACCACTGGCTTTCAGGTACCTTAATTTCATCCTTCATTTCACATACCTTTTCTTAATACAACCGTTAATCTCACCAAAAAATGAGAAGACTGCATAGTTGAAAACATTCCCAAATACATCAAAACACAGTGAATTACCTTGAGCCCAGAAGCCCCAGGCAGCCCTTGAAGTCCAGGTTCGCCTTTAGTCCCCTGTCAATGTATAAAAATTATTTTAAATTTTGAATTTAGTCATCATATAGATATTTAGTCACCAGACATTTGAAGGAACATATTTTAAACAATTTTTACAGTTTCAACTTTCCAATCGTTTGAAAAATAGAATCTATATGTTAGGTCTTCTTATTAAGAAAAACTATTTTAAGCAAGGAAGTGAGTCTGCATATTTATAAAGTCTTCAATGAGCCTGTTTGAAGCTGGTAGCTCCAAGTAACGGAGAAGGCAACGGCACCCCACTCCAGCACTCTTGCCTGGAAAATCCCATGGACGGAGGAGCCTGGTAGGCTGCAGTCCATGGGGTTGCTGAGGGTCGGACACAGTTTCCGACCCTCACTTCACTTTCACTTTTCACTTTCATGCATTGGAGAAGGAAATGCAACCCATTCCAGTGTTCTTGCCTGGAGAATCCCAGGGACGGGGGAGCCTGGTGGGCTGCCATCTATGGGGTAGCACAGAGTCGGACACGACTGAAGCGACTTAGCAGCAGCAGCAGCTCCAAGTAAAAACATCTTTAGGGACCAGCCCTAATCAGCTAGGTCTGTGTTGCAGAGGCCAGACCCATGTATCTTAATAGCATCCTCTAGGCTGGAAATCATCCTTCCCTGTTTCACTTTCTCTGTAGAGCTCATTTTCAGTATGTAACTTAAGGAAAGAAAATTAGCCTCAAATGCACTTTTGAGCAGCTTTTGGAAGAAACATGTATCAGATAACGTTTAGTTTGCATGCTTTTTCAGAATTCCAGTACAGTCCTTGCTAACAGACACTTGGAAAGCAAGACCAAGTTGTTAGAGCAAAGCATGTAAGATAGGAAAACAGGACTGTTTATAAAAAGAGACAACCCGCCTCCTGGTTCATCAGGAGAGATTGTCAGAGGCGGTTCTGGCTTTCAAATATGCTCTGATACCTGAAATCATAACCCGGTCCATGTCTGGCAAAACCCTGTTATTAAAGAGGTTGGTGTGACACCCAGGAAAGGGGGGTGATGACCACCCAGAGTCAGGGCGGGTGTAGTGATCAGTAAAGAGAACCACCTTAATTCTCAGCTCATGTTGAGAACCACAC